>NC_039368.1:126704373-126754294 GCF_003573695.1 Papaver somniferum | reverse complement strand
TTTTTTTTTTTTTGGAATTTTTAATTTTTTCAAAAAGAAGGAGTTCTTGTTTTCAATTATGGCATGCTATCGTGGTATCTACTCTTTACCCCCAAACCTAAACTAAACATTGTCCTCAATGTTTCAAAAGATGAACAAAATTGTAATACAACATACAAAGAGGATCATGCTGAGTAGAGAAAAAGGAAAGAGATTACCCAATTTGACGGCGAAAGCAAGATTAGAACTCGTTATTCAAGGCTAGAATCCAACATTTTTTAGCCGAGATCATATTCGATTAGCACAATATATACAAAAGAAACAAAAGATTTATCTAGAATATTATCTACTAGATTATATACAAGAAAATTCACCATACACTAACAATCTAAAGAGTTGAGGATCAACCCAAAAAACGAAGTGTAGACATTTCAACAGCTTCACACAATAATAATATGATAGGCATGCAAGTGAAGCTGTGAAACAAAATGAGCTACCCCAAACCTGGATTTTTCAACAGATAAAATTTTGGATACAAAATCTCGCAGTTTTGGGGGTTCATCATGCACAAGGTCTAACTCGAAATGGACTTTGCTAGGGACGGGAAAACATGCATATTCCAACTGTGGCTCCTTAAAGGTATTGTATTTGGATGCAAAATAGTCCAAAAGGACTTGGGAGGCACACAGTTCCAATCCTAGGTTGGGAATTTTCAAAAAAGTTGGTCTAAAAGTTTTGTTACAAACCAAATCTAGGTTGGGTGGAAGGCCATTAGATTGTGACTTATGTAGGAAGATAGTCACATCATTATTAATCAAATCAACATCTGCTAAGTCTTCTACAAGTGTCACAACATGCTCACCATGCTCACACAAATCAGAATCATCAACATCATCAGAAGAATTATTCTCATGCATCGGCAAATCAGTGGAAACATCACAACATGACCCAGGTAGAGAATCAGACACAACAATTATATTTTCATGCATATTAGTGTCAACAGAAGATTCTATATTACCTAAGTCATCTTCATAGGACAGATGCACATGCTCAAAATCAGTATCAACATCACATGTATATGGAATACTAGAAGAAACATCATTCATGAAGGTCGAGGCAGAGAAGCCTAATGTATTTGAACCCAAAGGTTCCATAACATTTTCAGTATAGACATGTTCTTCATCA
This sequence comes from Papaver somniferum, assembly GCF_003573695.1. Classification (NCBI taxonomy): domain Eukaryota; kingdom Viridiplantae; phylum Streptophyta; class Magnoliopsida; order Ranunculales; family Papaveraceae; genus Papaver; species Papaver somniferum. The sequence goes on along the minus strand of NC_039368.1, from coordinate 126,753,130 downwards.
TAATCATCATCATCATCATGATAGGGATTTTGCAATCTAGGATAATTTTTAATCCTAAGGTCGGAGCTATCAAAAGAATAAGACTCTAACTCATGGGGGTGACTCATACCATGTGGCGTTGTCCCTGTTTCCCTAACAGATTCCCATTGATGGGTTTTCTCTGCAATTTCAGCTAAAAATTTCCATGCATCATCCACAGATTTATCAATAAATTTACCATTACACATAGACTCAACCATGGTTCGAGATTTAAAGTCTAGTCCCTCATAGAGGATGACGACAAGTCTCCACTTCTCAAATCCATGGTGCAGACATTCGCTCAACAAATCATTAAAACGTTCAAAATAGTGAAAAACAGTTTCCTCATCCAATTGGACAAAAAAATTGATACTTTGACGAATAGTGATGGTCCTATGATGTGGAAAGAATTTTTTGAAAAATAGATCTGTGAGTTGGTCCCAAGTGTTGATTGATTGTGGTCTCAAACCGTAAAACCATGTTTTGGCCCTTTCCTTTAGAGAAAATGTAAACAAACACAATTTCAGAGAGTCTTCGGACATATGATCAGGTTGCATAGTCCGACAAATTTGTTCAAACTCTCTTACATGAGTATAGGGATTCTCAGAATCGAACCCTCGAAATATAGGAAGTATTTGTATCATGCTTGCATTTATTGTAAAAGGGTTATTGGTTTGAGGTAAGACAATACATGATAATGGAATTTTTATTGTGGGATACATGTATTCATGGAGAGCACGAGGTTGGCCCATATTTAAAAGACACAAAGCCCACTATTTGGTTTTTTATGGGTTTTCAAAAATTTGGTTTTTTATGGGAAAATTTTGGTTTTGATGGGAATGAAAAACATTTGGTTTTTGATGGGAAACATTTGGTTTTTATGGGTTTTGAAAAATTTGGTTTTTTATGGGAAAATTTTGGTTTTGATGGGAATGAAAAACATTTGGTTTTTGATGGGAAACATTTGGTTTTTATGGGTTTTGAAAACTTTGGTTTTAATGGGATTAAAAATTTGGTTCTTATTGGGATAAGCCCACTGTTTTGGTTGTGCTTTGGTGAGGCAATGGGTTTTGGGAACTGTTGTGAAACAGAGCCCAACTTTCGGCCTAGAGTTTGGGTACACGGCCCACTAACGACTTCAGCAAGCCCAGAAACTAATGAAGCCCAGCTGAGTTGGTAGGTTCAGTTAACCTTGTTTAGGTTGTTTGTTGGGTTTTTGAAACCCAAAATTTTGATAGGGACAATCCCACAGTTAAGCTCAAATACAAACCCAAAAGTTAACTTAAATTACAAGCCCAACAAAAAAAAAGGAAAAAATTATTACAAGCCCACAAATTAAAAATGGAAGCCCACAGGTTGGGTTCTCTTAATGGGTTTAGGCTTACCTTTGAAGCACAGCCCAGCTGTTCAGTTTGGTTGCAAAAGCCCAGTTGGGCTTTGGATCATCCTTAGCTCTTGTTGAAGCCCAGTTGGGTCACAACTTCTACTCCAACAGCACCAGCCCAGCCCAGCCCAGCTCAACAGATCAGCAAGGCAGGTTCAGGCTTCAGCAACATGCCCAGCAGGCTTCAGGCAGAAGTTCTGGCACCAGCAGTGTTTTGTTTAACTCAAGCCCACAGAACTGACTGTGTAGCAACTTCAACAGCTGCAGTCTTTGGTTCTCAGTGCTGCTAGCAACAGCTTCTCAAGTACCCCTTGATTGCATTTGCACAAACCAGTTGCTTTTTGCCTTTCCAGCTCCTCTCATCTCCTTTGCAACACCACAATGGCTTCACAAGGACAATTTTCAGCTCTTTTCTCTTTGCACCAGCTACCTGAACACTCAAATTATGAGTTCAGTTCTAGTTCAGTAAGCAGGTTAAGTGGTAGGGGAAATGGTAGAACAAAAGTGCTGGTTACAGCTACAGATGTGCAGTGCAGTTGGCAATCAAAGTGAGAAGGCAGTTGCAGTTTCAGGTTAATATGCAAAATGACAAGAAGCTAAGAAAGCAGATGACTATTAAACAATGCAGAATTGCAGAGTACAGAATGCAGCTAAACTAAGATGCAGACTAAAACTACAGAATGCAAATATGAACAGATGCAATATGTCAAGAAAAAAAAAATGGTTGGTATGCAGTTTATGCCAATGCAAAGACCAAATGCAAGATGTAACTAATATTTACAAGGTTACAATGATGCAAACTAAGCTAAGATGAAGATGCGAACAGCAAGAATGCAATGTAAACAACAAATGATGCAAGGAAAGAAAAACAACATATGCGCCGCCACCGAGTCCCCGGCAGCGGCGCCAAAAACTTGTTAGCTAAAGGAATGAGACCTAAAACTATGTTTTAACCTAAACCTGCAAGTATACAGGATCTAAAGTAGTAAGTGAGCAAATAAGGGGAAGTCCACAGGGACAAGGAGGGAGCTGGTGTTGTTTTCTAAATCTTTCTAGTGACTAAAAGCACTAGGGCATTTGAATCCACCCAATAATCCTAAGCTAAGGCAATATCTATTCAACTTATGTTCTTGTTCCTTTCCAGGGAAGGATAAAATGGATAATATGCCAACCATTCTCACTAACTCACCCCTAGCATAAACTGTCTTCTTACAGTACAACCTATCACATGTTCGTTTGATCAATTTAGCTAACTATCGTCCCTAACAGGATAAAATGGATAATAATTCTAGCTATGTTATCTAATTCACTCCTAGCATGAACTGTCTTCTCACAGTACAACTCATCACAAGTGCATTTGAATGCTTTAGCTAGTAATCATCCTACAACAGTGAACATCATAAGAACATTAAATTGAACAGAAATTTTCTCAACATATGACTAAGGGTTTCATCTACACCCTAGAAAGAGTGGATTAGAACATAACAAACATTGTGAACAAATGTAATTGAGTTCTACTGAACATGAAATTAAACAAGAAGTAACAGTAGAGAGCACTGGCTAGTCCAGGCCTCTAAGGTGGTGCTCTGGCTAATCCAGGCATACTCTCTACAACACCCAAAGTCCCCTATTTATACATACAGTTCAAACCCCAAAATTCCCCCAAATCAGCAAAATTAGGGTTTGTAAAAAAAATACAAATTAACCTCACCTAATTCTCTGAATTCACTCAGTAGCTCTCACCCATACTTTCAATTCATACATACAATCATTAAAACATAAAATCCCCAAAAATCCAAAATTAGGGTTTTATCAAAAATTGAATTAGCCCTTACCTAATCTCTGAAAACTCTTGAGTACGTCGACCCATGCTTCCTTATGGTCTCCTGATGCTTCCCACACCTTCAATTGCCTTTCTAGCTCACTAATTTCATCAACCCCTAAAACTAGGGTTTCAGTGGGAAGAATAGGTTGAGGGGTTGATGTAATGAGTGGCTAGGGGATAGGAGAATGATGGGGTGTAGTTGTTGGCTGATATGAGAACTCGTGTTGGTGGTTGTGGTGGTTGAGATGGAGTTGGTGGCGGAGGCGACAGCGTCGCTGTGCAGAGAAGGGAGGAGAAGAAGATGGGTTCGATATTTTTGGAGTAGGGGGTGTTTGGTTGGGTTAATGGATTTGGGTTCTTGGGTGTTGAGCAGACTCATCAAGTCTTGATGTTTGGATGGTGAAAGTCGTAGGATGAAAAGATGAAAGAATGATCCAACGGCTTGATGGAAATGGATATGAAGCGACCTTTGGATCTGGGATACATCAAAACTGGCGGTCTGAGATGGAGTTAGGTGCTATAGTGTTAGACAGGAACATCAAAACTCGATGGACTCTGATGGAGCGACCGTTGGATGATGGAATGGATTCAATCTGACGGTGAAGGAGAGAAACGGGTTTGGGTATTGATTTTAGGCTTAGAAAATGGGTTTGGGCTTAAACAATCTTGAACCCACTTCTTCTTTAAGAACAATTTCTTCCTTTGTGAGCCCATTTTCATCCTTGAGTCTTCCATACCGCATTCTGCACTTATTTTCCTCTAGAGTTTCCGCCGGCTTTCTCCGTGTCTTTGCACTTTTCGATCCGCAACTCATCTAGTCTTTATTTATTACCTAAAAATGCAAAATTAATTAATAAAAATATTTATTCTTGAAAACAATGAAAATACAGAATATGGGTTAAAATGTAGAATTAATGCACAAAAGATGAGTTAAATGCCAAGAAAAATATATAGAAATATGCACTTTTTAGCACTCATCAACAATTTACATCCGCCTTTTTGAACAAGTTTTTCCCTAGGCACAAAACCTCGTCTATTAGGACGCAAATATGCACGTTTACACAATAGGAGGGAGAATATTTGTATAGGTATTTGGAAAGGTTCAATGATTTATTATCCCAATGTCCTCATCATGGTTTAGAAAAGGTTAGGTTAGTTCAGATCCTTTATGAGGGTTAAGATTATCCCACCACAACTACAGTAGAGTCCATGTGTACAAGTGGGTTTGAAAACTAAACAGTTGATAATGTGATGACATACTTGCATGAAATCGCCGAAAAGACCCAACAATGGGAAAGTAATATGGTACCCCAAAAAAAAATTCTTCTAGGCAGAGGAAACGTTAATAGGGTAGAAGAAATCTGTGAATCAGATGCCAAAATTGCTGCTATAGAAAAAAGGTTAGAAGCTTTAGAAATGGGTCATACTAGTGGTAGAATAGAGCCTTTTTGGGAAGGCAATACTGTTGAAGAGCAAGCCAATGGTCTCTATAATAACACAAGGTTTGATAACCGTTAGAAGTTTTACCCATATTCAGAAACCTATAATCCTGGCTGGAGAAACCATCCCAACCTTTCTTGGTCTAAGGGCCAGAATCAAGGTCAGTCTAGTAACTCTCAAGCTCCCCCAGGTTTTGGCTATACTAAGAATCCTTCAGCCCCGGCACTGTTTCATAACCCTCCGGATAAGAAGATTATGAGTTTAGAAGAGTCTCTTGCTTTGTTAACTCGTAACACTATGCAGTTTCAGCAATCTGTTGCTCAAGGTATATAAGAAAATAAGAGAATAGGTCAGGCTAAATCTCAGGCTATTTCCGAGTTGAAAACCCAGGTTAGTCATATAAATGAGTCTTTAAGAGAAAGAGGTAAGTTTCCTAGTCAAATTCAACCCAACCCTAGAGGAGCTCATGAAGTAGGTGCAAAACCATCGAATCAGTTGAATGCTATTAGAACCCTTAGGAGTGGTAGAGTAGTAGACAATCAGGTAAACATGCCCAATAGTGAACATACTGTAGTTCACTCCTCAGGATCTCATCCCTCAGGACCGCTAACTGAGGGGATTTCCAATGATGCTGACTTGGTTCCTGAGAGGTCTGATCTTGTGCCTAGAGCCCCATTTCCCCAGCTGTTAGCACCAACAAAGAAGGAATCGAACTTTAATGACATATTGGAGGTTTTTAAGCAAGTTATCATAAACCTTCCTTTATTAGATGCAATTAGGCAAATTCCTGCTTATGCCAAGTTCCTTAAGGATATGTGTACGCGAAAGCGAAAACTTAGCATCCATAAGAAAGCCTTTTTATCTAGTCATGTAAGTTAAATCATTTAGAACACTACCACTCCAAAGTACAAAGACCCAGGTTCCCCAACCATTGATTGCACAATAGGTAAACACCGGGTAGAAAAAGCTTTACTTGACTTAGGAGCCAGTGTGAACTTACTGCCGTACCATGTGCACTTATAGCTAGGACTTGGTGAAATGAAACCTACTCAGATAACACTGCAGTTAGATGATAGGTCTGTCGAAATTCCTCGAGGTATTATCGAGGATGTTCTTATTGAGGTCGACAAGTTTATTTATCCAGCGGATTTCGTGGTCCTAGATACCCAACCTGTCCCTGACTCAGAGAACCAGATACCTGTGATTTTAGGTCGCCCATTTTTAGCTACGTCTAATGCGATCATAAACTGTCGAAATGGTATTATGAATCTATCTTTTGGTAATATGACTATTGAGTTAAATATTTTTAATGTCAATAAGCTACATTCTGAGCTAGATGACACGTGCATTGAAGAGGTGAACATGATAGGAACCTTAGTTCAGGAGTCATTACCAAATATCGCATCGGAAGATCCATTAGAGAGTTGTCTATCCCACTTTAACATGGATTTCGACGAAGATAGCAACATTGAACAAGTGGAAAGCTAGGTTGCTATGTTGGATTCTATTCCTATGTTAGATACTGATAAATGGAAAGCTAGGTTCGAACCATTACAAGCTTTTGAGTCTACCTTAATCCCTTGTTTAGAAGAGCCTCCTAAGTTGGACCCTAAAACTGCATTCTTAGGGACATCTAAGACTTTTCTTGTGATTATAGCATCCGATCAGGACAGCAGTCCAGAAATCGTGCTTCAAGACAATAAAGAAACTCTAGGGTTGACCATACAGGATATGAAACATATAAGTCCTACAGCTAGTATACCTCAAAAGAATTTAGAGGATGAACCACCCTATTATAATTCAGAGAAAGCAATTGACCTTTTTCAGGAACCTGATGGTCTAGAAGTTAGGAATATTGTGACTACTCTATTTAGAGACACCCAAAATTCTAAGTTTGGGGGTAGTGATCGTCAAATAGAAGTCCCTAACTTGGGACTCGATCCTACTGCATATGAGGTATCACTTGAGTCTATTCAGACTCCTCAACCCGATCCTCCTGATAATATCCAGGAGGAAATCCAGCTATTAAAGTCCCGTTTTTCGGATGAATCTATTTTTCAAGACACTCATATGAAGCCCAATCCAGTTGTCTTGCAAGAAACTTTCAATGAGGTTGTGCTCCTTATGTTATTTTTTCGGATCCTGTGCAGTTGTTTCATATTAGTGGCAGTTTTATTTGGTTTTGATGACCCACAGTTATTTCGACTACTGATATATGATTTGAAAGGTAACTAGCCATTTTATGAAACTTGATGTCTGGCTGAAGACTTAAAACTTAGCACTTCTTGGGAGGTAACCCAATCTCATGCAACACGGTAATATCTTTCCTTAACTCTTTTGCTTCAATGGTAACTGTTTCTCCTTGTTCATGCTTTTAATTTCATCTTTAGAACATTGAGGACAATGTTAGATTTAAGTTTGGGGGTAGGGGAGAAAATTTTTAGTTGCATCAATAAACTCCAGAGCCTAGAAATTTATGTTTATTAAGGATGGCACTAACCAACCTAAGTGGATGGAAGCATTTTGATTGTAAGAGTTGAGGAACCAATCTGATTAGATGGCAACATCTAAAAGAGTCTATTCATAAAAGCACAGAGCTCAGGTGTTAGAAATAACATGATAGTTTCACCATATCTCGTTGAGTCCTTTTCACTTCTATTTTTATTTTATTTTCTTTTTAAACTATGTTTCTCTAAGTGATAGGTGGGGCCCACGATTCAAGTTGTTACCAATGCTAGGGTGACTTAGAGTGATTGAGAAAGATAAAAATAAATAAATTGAGACCAGACCATTTGACCAAAAGGAACAAATTCAATAAAATCGACCACTGGTATATGCCAGTTGTGTTGACCTAGAGTTAGGTTATCGACCACTGGTTCCCTTGTATATGCCAGTGTGTTGATATTAGTCAGACTAATATCTCAATCCATTAGGATAGGTTCATTTTGGCGGAGGCCTTCAGACAGATATGGGAAACGCTGTTCACTTAGTAAACATCAAAACCATCTATGTTTTTCTATATCCATCTTCTTGATCTATCCATGTGATTAGTTTTGACTCCGGATATTGATGTCCATAGTGCAACTATTTGAGTAGAGCTCTATCACTTTATATGAATTTTAGTATGCTTGAGTGCAACCTCGTGTACATCAATTGGAATTTCGCATCAGGGTACTTCCTCCTGTAGTCAATAAGTATGCCAACCAAGGAGATTCTTTAGTGCCTTCCAAGGTTCTGCGTAGATAGCTTAGGTCTGGAGTAAAGTTTTTGTGGGTATACCTCTTGTAAGCCCTCCGGAGACAACACTCCGCCACTAGGGCCACCTAGGGGTTTAAAGGCTTATTGCATACGCTAAATGCAATCGACGATGCCTGCGACAGTGAGTTAGGATTTTATTTTCTATTTGATTTGCTCGAGGACTAGAAAATAATAAGCTTAGGGGTATTTGATAGGCACATTTTTGTGTCTTATATAATCTCAATTGTATATATTATTAGTGCTCGATTTTATATTTATTATGGCTTTTTATGTCCCTGTAGGTATTTTTGGAGAAATAAGCTTTTGCGGCGAAATTGGCTAAAAAAAGTGGTTTTTGCGCTCGTGGGAGAATATTACTATACGGACTCTCACTTTGGATAAGGGGTGACCTAATTACTAAGGGGCATCCATTTCCAGGCAGCTGCTAAAGGGAGACCAGCACAGGATAGGGGGAGGTCATCTTCATCGTTTTTAAACTCAGAAATTGGCGGGAAAAAAATGTTGCAGACGAACCAGAGTTGGGGATTGATTTCGAAGATGTTTTAGAGAGATTCAATCGCTGAAATTTGTTGGGCTGGACGTGATTGAGCATAACATGCTTGGTATGTGCGCTGGAATCAATCGAATTGGGCTGGATAATCCAAAATAAGGAAACAGAGTTTGAGTTTTGTACGGGTCTCTGTTTGGGTTGATTTTTGGTAATTCAGGGAGCCTAAATGCGTGAAATTGTTTCCTATGGTAGTATTCTATCTAAGGAAGAGTTTAAGACAATCGGGAAAGCTCAGAATTGGCTAGGGAAGTCGGCAGAAGAGATTATTGCCGTGACTTGCACGTAAAGAAAAAGCGAGAATTAATCGCTATTTTTAGGTTTCTGAGTAGTATAAAAGGTGTGTTTAAGTCCCGGGAAAAAAGAACGAAGTTATTGGAGCAGTCGCAGAGGACTTAGAAACCCTACAGAGCCATATTGATCAAGTTGCAAGAAACCGTATTCTGCTGCTGCTGCTGCTGAAGAACATCCGCTGCAAATAAGAACGGTGTCTCAAATTTGTAACGCTGCTACAGTGACTTCTTTGTAACAGTCAGTCCTTTGTCTTGCAACGCCAATACATCGTTGCAAACATCCAGTGTTATAGTTTTTCATCTTTAATCAACTTTTGAGCAACAAACATGTATTTTGAGCAAGTGATTAATATGAGGAGCTAAACCCCATTGCTGAGGCGTTAGAGGAATCTATTTTTCCAACAAGAAGTGGTATATTCTATTCTATTTATTTATTTGCAATTATTTTATGATTATTTACCTTGGTTGAAAATTGTTTGAATGATCCTTGTTAAGCAATTGTGGTTTCTTTTGATAGAACATACTTGGACCTAGGTTTTTGATGTTCTATGCTTTGGATTTACACTTGTTATTTTGAGAATCTACTAGTTGCAATAAGTTAAAATCAATTTGAACGAGAAAATTGCATAAATATAAATATGGGGATTAAATCACTTTGAAATTGGAAAATAGTGGAATCTTAGCCTCAGTGTTCTTTTAATATTGATATCATCTTTGATTGAGTTTGTGACAATTTTTAGTTTGTTTTCTATTTTAGTTTTAGAATTTAAGTCTATATTTTATCCTTCGCAAGTCTGAGAATCGAACCACTTTTACCACTATCTACTAATCACATCAATTTATCATCTAAATCAATGGGTAGAATCTAATAATTGTAAATCAACTGTAGAAACTAAGTTTAAAAATTAATCGGTTTTCCAATGGTTTTTGGTTCGATTTTAGAGGTCAAATCAAACCAAAACCAACACTATCGGTTTTCCACTTTCTACACCATAACCAATCCATTAGTAAATAGTTTGTTTTGGTTTCTTCCTAATTGGTCTGGTTCGGTCCGGTTCTAGCGAAAAATCGAAACCATGTTCATCCCTAATATCCATACTCTCCAGGGACATCAAGGGCAAGAAACAAAGGCAAGCCGAAAAGAAATATAAGAAGAAACAAGATCTTGCTTCTCCTCAGAGTTTGGAACCTCGTCGAAAAGAGCGTAAAAATTTGGCTGCTTCCCACCGAAGGGGATTGGCGGGTAAACCCAAAGGTATCCACATCAATTATCCACCACCTCAAGCGAAGAAACAAACACAAGATGAATCTGATTCTCATACACCTACTGAAGAAGAAAGGAATGAAGAAGAAGTTGATGAAGAAGAAAGTGGCAAGGAAGTTGATGAAGTATGAGGAGAAGTTCAAGAACAAGGTAAGAAAGATGTTCCAAAGAAGAAGAAAGGGGACCACATGCCCGACCCGCTGAAGATGTTTCCTCGCGACCCTACTGATCCCGTTTACGGGTTACCCGGTTATGAAGGACGGTTTTTATGGGGTACAAAGAGAGTTGGGATGCTGTCGTATGCCATACCATAGTAACTACCTTAACCTTATGCTATATAAGATAAAACTTGTAATCTGTTTAGTGTTTTGATTATTGTCTATCGCTTATTTTTTATAGGAGCATGATACGTATGATCTCTATACCTTGGTAACTATTACTGTAAAGAACATAGAACACAAGTAGTAATTCGAAGAAAATATCTTCTCTAGATTATGAACAAGAAAACGATTTACAAATCTCTCTTTGTTACGCTCACAATCTGTCTAAACAGTAGTTAACCCTAAACTGTTTACTAAGCTTGCTTTTACAATAATAAATTGCCTCACAAACTTCTCTCCGTTTCTGTGTAAACCTTTCTTCTCTAGGTGCGTCTGTATCAAGAACACACTAACTAGATGTCTTAGCTATGAATTAAACATCTCTATTTATAGCTTTCGGTTTGGTTTCTCAAACTTTCTAGGAACTATTTCCCTTTCTAGGACTAATTCCTTTTCTAGGTATATTTCCTTTTCTAGGTATATTTCCCTTTCTAGGAATATTACCTTGTCTAGGACGTATTTCCTTTTCTAGGTATATTTCCTTATCTAGGAATATTACCTTGTCTAGGAATATTCCTAATCTAAGAATACTGCCTAAAAATCAGTATTCCTTCCTTACATTACAATTCTATCCTCAATCCTTCTTGAGGATCACTAGTTTCCGGAGAGAGGAAGATACACATGTATCAGAGCACAGGGATGTTTTTCGTCGTATGAAGCCAGAAATGTCAGTGAGTATGATGAATAATTGGACACTAAAAGCAATAGAATCAACCGTAGGAGAAGTACAGAGAGTAATCGATCTAGTCGCTTGTATGGGGTTATTGGACGTGGTAGACAATTTGGTTGTTGGTTACAACAAACCTCTTGTTTCCACTTCCGCCGAGAGCTTTTTCGGGAAACATATACTTTCCATTTTCCGTTTAGCGAGATGCCGATAACTCTTAATGATGTTAAGTTGATTATCGGGCTAAGCATAGGAGGTAAAGTCGTGATACATAAAGATTACGAGAATGAGATTGAGTTGGACAAGATTTACGAGTTCACCAAGAATATTAGTTGGGATGAGGAGACGACCAAGTTTGAGATGCGGGTAGGTGAAGCAAAACGTAGTATATTTTATCTCGCGAGCTTGAGGAAGCACTTTATGGGAACAAATAAGCTGCGTGCTAAGGGAAAAGAGGTGACCCATGAATGTATCGTCGCTACTGCCAATGCATATGTCCTCTAAATCTTGGGATATGTTATCTTCCCCTATGTTTCTGGTTAACGTGTGAACGCAAACTTTATTCAGCTGTTGCAACCATTTGACAAAATTCGCGACTACTCTTAGGGATCTTCCATCCTTGAAAACTCATTGAAAGAGTTGAGAACGTCTTATAGGGTTCGGAGGAACCAAAAAGGAGGGGATATGGCTTTTTTGCGGGTGTGGATATATTTACACTTCCCAATGTTTGCTAAAAGGGATTTCGAGAACAAGTAATGGGACGACCAGTATTATGGAGACAAGTTCACCTTCAGCCGTAAGTCGAAGTCTCAAGATAAGGAATATCTAGAGTTGAGACGCTTTTTGGAGAACTTGACGACGAAATATGTTGTCTTTCACCCTTATAAGAAGGATTTGACTAAATAAAAGACGGTTGGGTGCGACGAACAAAAATGTTTGGGCCTTTGTTTCACCCAAGAGGATATGTAATGTACAACCCGACGAGAGTCGGACAATGCAGATACGTAAAAAAGATCCTAAAGGAGCACAAGAAGTTTAAAATCGATGAGACCAAAATTAAAGTAATTTGATAATGATATTGAGGTTGTTAACAAACCTTTACCAGCATCTGAATATTGGGAAGGTGCAACAACCATGATATGGATGGCCGTTCAGAAACATATGATGAGACAACTCCGAATTACATGCCATGGTACCTAGATGTTTCGCACATTCGAGTGATATGAGTAGAGGATAGGCCCCAAATCAAGAACAAAGATACATCTCTTGAATACCTGGTGCGTATTATTTCTAAATTATGGTTTTGTTAATTGTAATAACATGCTTTGTTGAATGTTTGTTGTTTAAAATGGAAACAAAGACGACGAATCAGGCATTTGATAAACCAAACAAGGCTATGTATTATGGAAGGAAAATATGTTGAGGCGAATGAAAGAAAGAATGTTGAATTGAATAGTCTGGAAGATGTAGATGCGGGTGCACAGTTTGGGGAAGCAGTGGTGCAAAACACAAAAAAAGAGAGGAGGAAAGTCTTTCCGAAAAGGTACTCTCGGCGAAGAACAAACCTGCTAAATAAGGAAAAAGTGCTCGTGGTATTGGACGTGAACATGGTCGTGGTGAGGATGTTGATGAATGAATGGTTTACTTGTTTCCCAAACTTATGTCTTTAACTATGTACGGAGTCAAAACTTATGTCTTAAATTTATTGTTTAATTATGTTAGGTTATGTTCGCTAATTTATGAATGAATGAATATGGTTAGCTTTAAAAGTTATTTGTGTTTGCCTAAGACGCGACAAAAGAACTATAATTTATGTGCAAAAATGCAGGATTCTCACAGTTTATTCAGTTGTTAGAGCACTGCTCGGTCGAACTCGCAAGTGTTGCTATCTCAAGCTTGTTGTCAAGTTTAGTTGCCGAAACTATAAGTCTTGATTTCTAGTCTACTTATATCTAAGTCTCGGATTAGGATAAAAAGTGTAGTTGAGCATTAGATTTCACGGCGTTCATCGATTGAAGACGAAGAACTACTAAGGGGAGCTTGTGGAACTTCATCAACAAAAGGTATGTGGAGACTTGAAGTCATCTATAAAGTCTATCTACTTTATCTCCTATTTGAGACAAAATTCGTATATCTATATAGACTTCGATTATACACATTTGATATTTCGAGTTGAGTTTAACTCGCTTACATATTTCTCGAAATATGTGTTGGTAAGATTTTGTTTTAACCAAGTTCATCTTATATTCTTGACGAAAGTCAAAAGATGATCATGTGAAAATCGTCTGGTAACATCTTACATTATTTGTGTGAGACAGTCATTTGATGTAGACTCGGAATGTTTCGTATTGATCATTCAATCACTTGCAAATTGCTTTGAAGTTAATAGTTTGTGTGAGACAACTATTGTCATCTTCTAAGAATGTTTCAATGATTGAAATGGGAGTTTAGAACAATTAACGATGATTGGATATAACACAGCTCGCGTACTTGTATGCTAACTATTGCATGTTATTCCAAGTCCGGGAACCATAGTATGCATACCCGTATGCGTACTAGTTGGTTTAATGAAAGTCCGGGAACTTGGTATGCATACCCATATGCGTACTGGCGTAAAGTTCATGTCCGGAAATTCAACTGAGTTTGGAGGTATGCGTACCCGTTCGCATACTGGAGAACCTAAAATAAGTCTGACCACTTAGGTATGCGTACCCGTTTGCATACTTGAGTAGGTTATGTTCTAAAATCGGTTTGTTCATGAACTAATACATTTATATATTAAGGAATGCAATCTTTTGCAAAACGTGGTTATAATGTTCATGAATTGATTCGAGTGAATCAAAATCGATTTTGTTTCAATTGTATCTTGTATACTTCTATGAGAATATAAACAATTGAACAACTCTAGAACTAGTTTCATTTGAGTCATTTGAACTAGTTATGGTTAAGATGAATAAGGTTGATATGAAAGTGTTTATATGGCTAACTTTGGTCAATTATTGTTGAGCCAACAAGCTGTACACGTTTAGGTACGGTTACTCATATCTAAATGAAGTCACTTTTCATTTGTGTGTAACAAACTAAGTTCGATCTAATGGTTGACAGATATTAGCTTGAGTCTAATCAGGTTTTCATCTAATGGCGAATATTGAATGCTTTGTTACCAAGGTAACATTGATTGCAAACCCTGATTTGAAGACTATATAAGGGAGAACTCTAGCAACTGGGAAACCTAATTACAACACATCCTGTGTGTTACTAGTTGTGACTAGAGTCGATTCTCCTTTAACCTTAGGTTTTTTTCAAAACCCTGTAGGTTAACGACTTGAAGACTTCATTGGGATTGTGAAGCCAGACCCAACTATTTTCTCTATAGTTGCGTGTTCTGATCTTGCTTTATTCTATCGTATTGAGTACTATCTTCTCTAAGATTTGCTCGAGATTTAATATCCGATAGGAAAGATAAAAAGTTGTCACAAACATCTTCGTCTCATCGTTTGTGATTCCACAATATCTTGTTTCTCTACCACACAATTAAGATTACTATCAGGTGATTAATACTACTAGGTTGTTCTTCGGGAATATAAGTCTGGTATATCAATTGGTTCATGTTCACCTTGATTTATCAAAATACGGAACATAACTCATAGGTATTTCTGTGGGAGACATATTTATTTATTCAATAGACTTTTCTGTGTGAGACGGATTGGTTTATCAAGTCTTCGACTTTGGGTCGTGGTAACTCTTAGTTGTGGGTGAGATCAGTATGGAATCAAGTGCGCAGAGTCATGTTGGGACTCAGAGGTGTAAGGAACGCGATTGTACCTTGATCAATGTGAGATTGGTAGGGCTCAACTACATTCCAGTCTGAAGTTAATTTAGAGTAGGCTAGTGTTTGTAGCGGCTTAATACAGAGTGGTGCTCAAACTTGGACTAGGTCCCAGGGGTTTTCTGCGTTTGAGGTTTCCTCATTTACAAAATCTCTGGTATCTGTGTTATTTCTTTTCCGTATTATATTTGTTTATATAATTGAAATATCACAGTTTGTGCTCACTATTTTCACCTTGAGGAAGGATTGAGCGAGGAACTCTACAAAATTTTATAGGAAGCTAATGTTTTATAAATTGAAAATGCGGGGGTCTCACAGCCACACCCAACAATTCTTTTGGAAATCCTAAGAGAACTCACTCCAATATACTTTCTAGAGAATCAACTAGACAGTCAGACTCTATATAGAGTAAAGTATATCAAAGAGTTTAATATCTCTAACTCTTAATTCAATCCGCAATCAGCAAATAGAATTTGCGAGCCCAATTGAATATAAGAGGAGTTACTTGAATCGTACCAAAGACCAATGTTCAAGTGTCAATCAATGTAAATCAACAACCAAAGGTTGGATATTCTGATTGATTGATCTTGACGCACAACTTGTGACATTTCAATTATATAACAAAATATAATGCGGAAAAGAAATAACACAGACAACAGAATTTTGTTAACGAGGAAAACCGCAAATGCAGAAAACCCTAGGACCTAGTCCAAATTGAACACCATACTGTATTAAGCAGCTACAGACTCAAACCTATTACCAATTAACTTCGGACTGGACTGTAGTTGAACCCTAATCAATCTCACATTTATTCAAGGTATAGTTGTGTTCCTTACGTCTATGATCCCAGCAGGATACTACACACTTGATTCCCTTAGTTGATCTCACCCACAACCAAGAGTTACTACGACCCAAAGTCGAAGACTTGATTAAAAAATTTGTCTCACACAGAAAAGTCTATAGATTGAATAAATCTGTCTCCCATAGAAATACCCAAGAGTTTTTGTTCCGTCTTTTGATAAATCAAGGTGAACAGGAACCAATTGATAAACCGGACTTATATTCCCAAATAACAGCCTAGTATTATCAATCACCTCACAATAATCTTAATCGACTAGCGAAACAAGATATTTTGGAATCACAAACGATGAGACAAAGATGTTTGTGATTACTTTTATCTTTCCTATCGGAGAAATTAATCTCGAGTTAATTATTTCAATTGAACTCAATACAATAGAATCCGGCAAAATCAGAACACGCAACTACAAAGAAAATAATTGGGCATGGCTTGACAATCCCAATTAAGTCTTTGAAGACGTTAACCTACAGGGTCTCAATAGAAACCTAAGGTTAAAGGAGAATCGACTCTAGTTTATGCAACTAGTAACACACAGGAGGTGTGGGGATTAGTTTTCCCAGTTGCTAGAGTTCTCCTTTATATATTTTTCAAATTTGGGTTTGCAATCCAAGTTACCTTGGTAACAAAACATTCAATATTCACTGTTAGATGAAAAACCTGATTCAACCAAGCTAATATCTTTCAACCGTTAGATCGAACTTAGCTTGTTACACACAAATGAAATGTACCCTCATTTAGGTTTATGTAACAGTACCTAAACGTGTACACCATGTTGGTTCACGAATAGTTAACCGAGGTTAGCCATATGATTACTCTCATATCAATCTTATTCATCTTAACCATAACTAGTTCAAATGACTCAAATGAAACTGGTTAAAGAGTTGTTCAATTGCTATATTCTCATAGAATTATAGAAGAACACAATTGAAGCAAAATCGGTTTGATTCACTCGAATCAATCATGAAAATTATAGCCACGGTTTGCAAAGATTGCATTCCTTATTATATAAATGTTTATGTTCATGTTCATAACCGATTTTAGAACTTTAACCTTCAAGTATGCAATCGGGTACGCATACATGAAATACCCGGACTAAGATTGGGTTTCGCCAGTACGCAAACGGGTACGCGAACTTTCAATACCAGCAGAAATTCTCGGACATGAACCTGCAAACGGGTACGCAAACGGGTACGCATACTTAGGTTCCCGGATTTCTCAAACCAACAGGTACGTAAACGGGTGCGCATCTTATGGTTCCCGGACATGGATTACATATGTGCAAGAGTGCACAACATGACATATCCAATAATGGTAAGTGTTGTAAACTCTTATTTCAATCATTGAAACTTTCTGAGAGGATGACAATAGTCGTTTTTCACATATTATTAGCATCAAAGCGATTTTCAAGTTATTGAAATAATCATATCGAAACATCCAAGACAACACCAAATGATTGTATCACACAAACCATGTAAGATGTTACTCGGAAATTTTCACATGATATAAGATGAACTTGGTCGAAGCGAAAGCTTGCCAACACATATTTCGAGAAATATGTAAGCGAGATAAACTCAGCTCGAAATCTCAAATGTGTATATAGAAAACTATATTGTAATACGACTTATGTCTCAATATAGGATATAGAGTAGAAATAAACTTTCCAAGTGATAGATGAGTTTAAGTCTCCACATACCTTTTGTCTATGAAGTTCCACAAGCTCCCCTTAGTAGTTCTTCGTCTTCAAATGATGAACGCCGTGAAAACTAAGCTTAACTACACAATCTATGTCCTAGTCCGAGACATCTATAAATAGGTTAGAAATCAAGAATTATAGTTTTGATCACTAACATTGACAAACATGCTTGAGATATCAACGCATGCGAGTTCGACCGAGCAGTGCTCTAACGATCTCCTCATTTGTCAATTTTAGTGACAAAACTAACAATTCATATGCATTACAAAATAAATAAGAATTTGTATCTTCTCATCCAAATCCTTGATCTCCTTGGCATCTTCAACACGAATCGAAAACTTCGTCACTTTCAAGTACTCCATGATTCTAAACGTGTTCAACGCAGCATCATAGTTGTTGAAGATCCGTAGAGATACAATGAGAAAACAAATGCTCTCAATCATTTTTATACAGTGTCATAGTATAATTACACAGCATCAAAGTTCAATTGTATCACAACTTTGAAAACAATACTACGGTGATATGTATCACTCCCCCTTAGTCAATACTTCATCTCAACATGAAAACCACTCCCCCTTACATAATGATCCGTAAACCATATGTATTTGTAGTATGAAACTACACATTAATTCTCCCCCTTTTTGTCAATATAAATAGGCAAAGGTACGAAAACTAGTGGGATCCTCATGAAATTTTCATAGAGATATTTCATGACCAAAATAGAAGAACATACCAACTTATTTAGATGCAATCATAAAGCCGAAGCTAAATGCATTCATCAAGGAGTTTATAAAGATACAAGATAACTCCTGTAATATTCCACAGCTGCACTCCCCACAAAGATTGGAAATTAAGCACAAGTTCAATTAGGAACTCTCCCCCATAATATGTCATTCTCGAAAGAACAACAAAGGCGACCTTGCTTTTACAAGAAAAGAAGGATTTCTTTGGATATAACCAAATCACATGAAAACATGAATTTGAATCCAAAACTCTCAATTGAATCAACCACAAAAATGATTAATTCAATTGGTCATGCTCGACATAAGAGAACTTACGGAGCCACACAGTATGTGCACAAAAATGTGGATCGGAGATCGACCAATACTGCAGAATATACAAGAATTCATTCTATTTTTCATCAGTATTTGCACGATGACATATAATAGACATAATCCTTGTAAAACAAAAGTTTTATCCTTTCTTCCATAAAAATAATGACATAAAAGGCTTTAACTTTTGTATTCAAAAGTTCATTCTATCTTTTATCAATACCTTCATACCGACATAATATAGATAACTTTTGAACAAGTATGGGACAGTCACAGGTTCATGGACGTAAACAACATATCCCATAATAATTTGCAATATATAAAATCATAAAGATTAAAATTGCAAAAATCATCTTCCAAAAAAAACTTAGAATTTAAATAAATAAATCTAAAAACATTGAAGATGAAAATGTTGGACATAGCTATGTGTACTCACAATAATTGATATTCCAAACCCTAGTTATTCTTCTTAAAAAACACAAGAAATAAATTCTCATAAGAAGATTTACTAGACAAAATAAATCAACACAAAACAAACTCTAAAGACCAATCATGATCACAAGCACTAATTAGAGTTCAGGTACAGAAGCTTCACTGGTTCCAAAATCTTCAAGCTTGTGATAAACTGTATCAACTGCATCTTCAGAGAAGATATCCTCATTGAGAAGATCCTTAACATGTGACTTCATGAGAACAAGGTCAGATTTAACCTTTTCAACTCATTTCGTAGCATGTTAAGATCTTTTACCGAGTTCTCAAGCTCCAGTTGGGTCTTCCCAAGGTCATTGAGAAAACCATGAACTACTTCAGCAGAGACCATCTCAGCATTTTCTCGATCTTGATGAGAAAACGCATAATAGCACGAGGCACATGATTCGAGTTCGTCAGCTTTAACCAGGGTTCTTTTCTTCTTTAAAACAAATTCCAAGTAAACTGAATCATCAATTGAATCAGTTGGTAACTTCCAAGGGTTTGAAGGAGACTCCATTCTTTAAAACCTGGAAGAGAGAGTATGCGTACTCAAAAAACAACGTTGGAATTTATAAGGTTTCACAAGAAACTAAATTTAGGGTTTCCTAAGTTGGTCCGTGACAAATAAACTGGATACCCGTAGGAACACAACCTTGACCCATAAAATCGTAAGAGACCCAAGGAGGGATCAAACAACCAAGAACGTTGTTTCTTTATCAAGATTTTTGCTACGTGAATAAATTCACAGGCTCAATAAACATTATATTCTCACAACAGAAGAATTCAGAGCAAATAAAAGTAGCAATTTTGGACACAACAAGGTTTCAAAAAGAAATTAATAGAAACCTGACTCCTATTAGAACAACCAAATACTTATGCAAGACTGTTTTTGGATGACAATCCAGCTAAGAACGATAAGAAAGTAGCATAGAGAATCAGAAAACATTTTTCCATAAGTATACCTGAAACTTATCTCACTCAACCAAGAATTTTTGTGGATGAGAATACGTACTTGTGATTAATTAACACAAGTATGAGCCTTAAGCTCATTAACTGAATGTTGTTTCCGGTTAATCCTTTTTTTCCTGATCTTTGGAGGAAAACCACTATGATGTGAAAAGTTATCATAAAATTTACTATCTTTCAATATATGACGCATAGTGTTGATTCTTACCTGAAGAATTTTGGCCAGAGAGAATTGACAGCCTGGAGATAATTTATTTATATCCTTCAATTATCCTTTTTAGGTAGATTTCCATTTCTCCGTTGCATCCTTTTTCTGGTACCTTTTTCACATCATTAACAACATAATCTCCCTTTTTGATAGAAGAAAAACCATGAGTTCTTCTTGAACATAATGGTTTAGAAAGACTGTTTCTCACTTGATCATTTGAGGAACACATCGAACTGACTTTCCTGGTGGGGTACACAGGGTGAGTACTAAAACCGAAAGGTTTAGACATATGAATGTCAGTTACACCTTTCAGAATTAAATCTAAGGTGTGTTGGAGACGAATAATAGAATTGTCATTCAACATCGAATTCCTCTTTTGTTCACCAAGCCCTTTTGAATTACAAAAGAGACACACTTTCTGATCACATGAGTGATTAGACAGAACAGTCTTAACACCATCGTTGGGAGACTTCCTTCCGTGTGATGTGGATATTCCTT
Source organism: Papaver somniferum (assembly GCF_003573695.1). Lineage (NCBI taxonomy): Eukaryota > Viridiplantae > Streptophyta > Magnoliopsida > Ranunculales > Papaveraceae > Papaver > Papaver somniferum. The sequence continues at coordinate 126,732,478 of NC_039368.1, read as the reverse complement.
GATTAGAGGAAGACAAGTGCACATCATTCTCAAAAGGAAGGGATTTTGGTTTTACTTCTGAAACTGATTCTTTTACAGTTAGATCGGAAGCAATTGGTATGGTGGACTCTTTTGAACACTCTTGAAAAGAGAGTTTAATTAAAATATGTTCAATTTCCAAAGCATCCTTTTTGAGTTTTTCCTCAAGTAGAGTTCGTGAAGAACAGACTGAGAAATTTTCTTCTTGAAGAGCCTTTAGACAAGAGTCAAGCTCATTTACCATACCAACAAGGACATTGACTTTGTGTTTCAATCGGTTGACATCATCAGCCTGGATTCTAACAAGTTTTAGAACCACTGCACTTTTTTTGGCTGCATTCCTTTCAACTTCAGAGTCAGACTCGTCAGTAAGGTAGTCAGGAAAAAACTTGTCCATGTACGTCTGTTTCTTTGGAATACTAGGTTCTTCTATATTCAAGATTGGCAAATCTTTCTCTTTAATAGACTTCAAAGAAACAAAACTTTTATTTCTGGCGATGCGTTTATCAGAGAAACTATCGTCCATCCTCAGATCGCTACAAACACAGACTTATAAGGTCTTTAACGTGTTTGCCTGCTCTGATACCAATTGAAAATGCGAGGGTCTAGCAACCACACCCAACAATTTGTTTGGCAATCTGAGAGGACTTACTCCAATATACTTTCTAGAGAATCAACTAGACAGTCAAACTCAATCTAGAGTAAAGTATATCAAAGAGTTTAATATCTCTAACTCTTAATTCAATCCGCAATCAGCAAATAGAAATCTGCGAGCCCGATTGAATGTAAGAGGAGTTACTTGAACGGTACCAAAGACCAATGTTCAAGTGTCAATCAATATAAATCAACAACCAAAGGTTGGATATTCTAATTGATTGATCTTAATGCACAACCTGTGATATTTCAATTATATAACAAAATATAATGCGAAAAAGAAATAACACAGACACCAGAATTTTGTTAACGAGGAAAACCACAAATGCAGAAAAACCCCGGGACCTAGTCCAAATTAAACACCACACTATATTAATCCGCTACAGACTCTAGCCTACTACCAATTAACTTCGGACTGGACTGTAGTTAAACCCTAATCAATCTCACACTGATTCAAGGTACAGTTACGTTCCTTGCGTCTCTGATCCCAGTAGGATACTACGCACTTGATTCCCTTAGTTGACCTCACCCACAACCAAGAGTTGCTACGAACCAAAGTCGAAGACTTGATAAACAAATTTGTCTCACACATAAAAGTCTATAGATTGAATAAATCTGTCTCTCACAGAAATACCCAAGAGTTTTTGTTCCGTCTTTTGATAAATCAAGGTGAACATGAACCAGTTGATAAACCAGACTCATATTCCCGAAGAACAACCTAGTATTATCAATCACCTCACAATAATCTTAATCGACTAGCGAAACAAGATATTGTGGAATCACAAATGATGAGACGAAGATGTTTGTGATTACTTTTATCTTTCCTATCGGAGAAATTAATCTCGAGTCAATTATTTCAATTGAACTCAATACGATAGAATCGTGCAAGATCAGAACATGCAACTACAAAAAAAATAGTTGGGTCTGGCTTCACAATCCCAATGAAGTATTTGAAGTCGTTAACCTACAAGGTCTCCATAGAAACCTAAGGTGAAAGGAGAATAAAATCTAGTTTATGCAACTAGTAACACACATGAGGCGTGGGGATTAGTTTTACCAGTTGATAAAGTTGTCCTTTATATAGTTTTCAAATCAGGGTTTGCAATCCAATTTACCTTAGAAACAAAGCATTCAATATTCACCGTTAGATGAAAAACCTGATTCAACCAAGCTAATATCTTTCAACTGTTAGATCGGACTTAGCTTGTTACACACAAATGAAATGTACCCTCATTTAGGTTTATGTAACCGTACCTGAAAAAGCGGGGGTCTAACAACACCGCCCAATATTTCGCTTAGCAATCTGTATGGACTAAATCCGAAACACTTTCTAGAGAATCAACTAGACAGTCAGACTCAATATAGGTAAAAGTATCTCAAGGAGTTAATATCTCTCTCTCTTATTTTGATTCACTCAAGCTAATAGAAATCAACGAGTCTATAATCAAACACAAGGAATAACTTGGACGGTACAAAAGACTAATGTCCAAGGATCAATCAATATCAATCAACAACCAAAGGTCAGATTTCCAATTGATTGATTCAAACGCACAACTTGTATTATTTCAATTATATAAACAAATATAATGCGGAAATAGAAATAACACAGACACCAGAATTTTGTTAACGAGGAAACCGCAAATGCAAAAAAAACCCGGGACCTAGTCCATATTGAATACACACTGTATTAAGCCGCTATAGACAATAGCCTACTCCAAGATAACTTCGTACTGGACTATAGTTGAACCCCAATCAGTCTCCCACTGATCCAAGGTAAAGTTGTACTCCCTACGCCTCTGATCCCAGCAGGATACTGCGCAGTTGATTCCCTTAGCTGATCTCACCAACAACTAAGAGTTTCTACGACCCAAAATCACAGGCTTTAACAATAAACAAATCTGTCTCACACGGACAAGTGCATCAAAGGATCAATCTGTCTCCCACAGAAAAACCCTAAAAGTTTTTGTTCCATCTTTTGATAATAATCAAGGTGAACAGGAACCAATTGATAATCCTGTCTTATGTTCCCGAAGAACATCCTAGATTAATCAATCACCTCACAACAATCTTAATTGTATGGTAGCGAAACAAGATGTCGTGGAATCACAAACGATGAGACGAAGGTGTTTGTGATTACTTTTTATATCTTGCCTATCAGAGAACTCTCACGATCTCAAGCCAATCAATATGATTGTATGGTTACGATAAAATATGCAAGATCAGATCACACAACTACGATAAAAGTAGTATCGGTCTGGCTTCACAATCCCAATGAAGTCTTTAAGTCGTTAACCTGGTTTTAGAAGAAGAAAACCAAAGGTTAAAGGAGAAACGACTATAGCACGCAAACTAGTATCACACGTAAGGTATGGGGATTAGTTTTGCACAATACTAGATGTCTCCTTTATATAGACTTCCAAATTAGGGTTTTGCCTTAATCAATATTCACCGTTAGATGAAAACCTGTTCAAGCTAATATTTCTCAACCGTTAGATCGAAAACTTAGCTTGTCATACACAAATGACTGTACACTTCTAGGTTTGTTAACCGCACCCAAACGTGTACATTGTTGGTTCAACAGTAGTCTACCCAAAGAGGTTAACCATATGAGCGTTTCATACCAACCATGTTCTTCTTCACCATAACTAGTTCAATTGACTCAAATGAACTAGTTAAGAGAGTTGTTCAATTGCAAGGAAATCTTATATAACTACACAAGACACAATTGAAGGAAAGATGATTTGATTCGCTCGAATCAGTTCATGAACATTAATAGCCACGGTTTGCAAATGCATTCCTTAGTCTTTTAAGATTAAGTTCAGAAATCATCTTTAGATATATAAGCTTCTCAAGTTCGCAGACTAGGTTCACGGACTTAAGACACCGGATAGAGTTTACAAACTCCAACAGAAATTCTCGGGTTTGAGAACTTCGGCAGTTCGCGGAATTGGCACTTGCCATACTTCCGGTTCTCTTGATCAACAAAGCTCGAAAACTTCGGTTCAAGGAATCCATTGTTTATGTAATCTAAACTCTCATTCCAATCATTGAAACATTCTTAGAGGACGTTATATAGTTGTTACACTATTTCTCGTCAAAGAAATTTTCAAGGTGATTGAAACATTCATGACTTTCGTCACTAGGTAAAGATAAACTTGGTCGAAGCGAAAATCTTACCAACACATATTTCGAGATATAGATAGGAGAGGTATACTCGGCTCGAAATACCAAATGTGTATGATCTAGTCTATATATATATATATAGCATACGACTTTTGTCTCAAAGAGTAGGAGATAAAATAGATAGACTTTTGAGTGACAGATAAGTTCAAGTCTCCATATACCCTTTTGTCGAGAAGTTCCACCGGTTCCTTGAGTATATATTCTACTTTTATATATGACGAATCGTCATGAAATCCTTGAGTTCAACTACACTTACTATCCTAGTCTGAGACTTAGCTATAAGAGACTAGAAATCAATACTTATATGTTAGAGCATAGCTCGGTCGACCTCGCATGCGTTGCTATATCAAGAATGTTTGCCAATGTTAGTGATCAAAACTATGAGTCTTGATTTCTAGTCTATTATATCTAAGTCTCGGACTAGTATAGAAAAGTATAGTTGAGCTCAAGGACTTCATGGTGATTCATCATACAACGACGAAGATCTACTCAAGGAACCGTGGAACTTCATCAACAAAAAGGTATGTGGAGACTTGAACTTATCTATCACTCAAAAGTCTATCTATTCTATCTCCTACTTCTTATGAGACAAAAAGTCGTATGCTATATAGACTGGATCATACACATTTGACATTTCGAACTAAGTATTCACTACTTATCTTTTTCTCGAAATCGTGTGTTGGTAAAGCGTTTCGCTTTGATCAAGTTTATCTTCACCTAGTGACGAAAGTCATGAAAAGTTTCAATTACTTTGAGAATTGCTCTGACGTGAAACGGTCTGTGAATAACGGCTATATAACATCCTCTGAGAATGTCTCAATGATTGGAATGAGAGTTTAGATTACATAACCATTTATTCCTTAATCCGAAGTTTTCGAACTTTTTTGATTGAGAGAAATCGGAGGAATTGGCTTTGCCAAGTCCGCGAATTCAGTTTGCGAACTCAGTCCGAGAACTGACGGAAGTTCTCTTGCCGAGAATTTCTGCTGGGATTTTCCAAAAACTCGTTTGCATGTTTAGTCCGTGAACTAGCGGAAGTCTCTTTGCCGAGATTTTCTGCTGAGTTTGGAAAACTCTGCCGATTTCCTTAAGTCCGCGAACTTGTTTGTGAGCTTAAGTGGTTATGATCTAAAGATGTGCTCTGAACATGAAACTTAAATTACTAAGGAATGCTTTATGAAAACCGTGGCTATAAAGTTCATGAGTCGATTCATCGAATCGAATCATCTTTGTTTCAATTGTATATTGTGTGGTTTCATAAGATCTCATAGCAATTGAAAAACTCTCTAACTAGTTCATTTGAGTCAATTGAACTAGTTATGGTGAAGAAGAACTAGGTTAATATTAATTTCTCATATGGTTAACCTTTTGGGTTACTATGTTGAACCAACATACACGTACACATTTGGGCATGGTTTTCACAAACCCAGTAAACGTCTACCCAAGTGTGTGTGACAAGCTAAGTTTTCTATCTAACGGTTGAGAAATATTAGCTTGAATCTCAATCAGGTTTTCATCTAACGGTGAATATGGATTGCTTTGTAACTAAGGCAAAACCCTGATTTGAAGGCTATATAAAAGAGACATCTAGCATTGTGCAAAACTAATCCCCACACGACTGTGTGATAATAGTGCGCTCGCTAGAGTCGATTCTCCTTTAACCTTTCCTTTTCTTCTCTAAAACCAGGATAACGACTTAAAAACTTCATTGGGATTGTGAAGCCAAACTGATACTACTTTTATCGTAGTTGTGTGATCTGATCTTGCATCTTCTATCGTACGAGTACAATCTATTGATTGACTTGAGATCGTGAGTGTTCTCCGATAGGCAATATAAAGAAGTCACAAACATCATCGTCTCACTGTTTGTGATTCCTAGAAAAACCGCTTGTGTAGTCAAGAAGGATTGATGAGAGGTGATTGATTAATCTAGGCTCTTCTTAGGGAATGTAAGACCAGATTAATTTAAGATGAAACAAAAACCTAGGGTTTTTTTTGTGGGAGACAGATTTATCCTTTGATAGACTTTTCTGTGTGAGACAGATTTGTTTATTATCAACTCTGCGATTTTGGGTTGCAGCAACTCTTTGTTGTGGGTGAGATCAGCTAAGGGAATCAAGTGCGCAGTATCCTGCTGGGATCAGAGGCGTAGAAGTACAACTGTACCTTGAATTAGTGGGAGACTGATTGGGGTTCAACTATAGTCCAGTCCGAAGTTAGCTTGTAGTAGGCTAGTGTCTGTAGCGGCTTAATACAGTGTGTATTCAATCTGGAATAGGTCCCGGGGTTTTTCTGCATTTGCGGTTTCCTCATTAACAAAACTTCTAGTGTCTGTGTTATTTCGTTTCCGCATTATATTTTATATAATTGAAATATTGCAGGTTGTGCGTTAATATCAATAATTGGAAATCCAACCTTTGGTTGTTGATTGATATTGATTGATCCTTGGATATTGGTCTTTGATACCGTCTAAGTTATTCCTTGTATTTGATAAAGACTCACTATTGTTTTTATCTTGAGTAAAAATCAAATCAAGAGAGAGATATTAACTTCTTGAGATACTTTAATCTAGATTGAGTCTGACTGTCTAGTTGATTCTCTAGCAAAGTATTTCAGAGTTAGTCCATACAGATTGCTAAGCGAAATATTGGGCGGTGTTGTTAGACCTCCGTTTTTTCAATTGGTATCAGAGCAGGAAAACACGTTTAAGACCTAACAAGTCCGTGTTTGTAGCGATCTGACTATATGGAAGGTAGTGCTATCTCTGTAAACGTGCCACCAGTCTTCGATGGCTCAAACTATCTATGGTGGAAAGTTGCTATGCGCACATTTCTTCAGTCGCGTGACTTCCAATCATAGATCTATGTTGTGAATGGCTATTAAACTCCCGTTGTTATGGAAAGAGATGCATTTGTACCTGAAGAGTAATTTCCCGATCTCGACCTTCGGCAATTTCTTCTTTAAGCTTTCGTATTTCGTTGAGATAATCTCTTGAACCACTAGAATCAAGTTGGTCTTGGAAGTCTTTATTCCGACTACGAAATCTGTCATATTTAATTTTCTCACTGAAAATGGTACTATCAGCTTCCGAAAGTTTCCGATGATATTCTTTAAGAAGATTATTAGCAACTAGATCAACATGGAACACTTCTTCGTCAGAATCAGAATCAGTATCTGAAAGAATTTTTCCAGAAGCTAATGCAACCTCGCCTATGAGCTCTTGAGAATTATAATATTCAGGTCCATCATCAAGAGTAGGCAAATATGCTTTATATACCGATTGTCTACGACTCCAACTAGGGCATACTGAAGAAAGATGACCGAAATCACAACAGTTATAGCATTGTACATCATCAATGGAAGATTTTGTAACTTTAGAAAAACTCTTTTTCCTGTCTCTCAAGAGTTTTCTAAATTGTCGTGGAGTAACATCCTTAGTATCTGGAAAACCAGATTTATCCTTAGGGGATTCAGAATTGTTTGGAGCTTTAAGAAAAATCACCTCTTTTCTTGCGTGCTCATTATCAAAGATCTTTAACTTTCCAACAAGAGTATTTTTGGAGAGTGTAGAAAGATCGTTTGCTTCTTCAACGACATGTTTCTTAGACTCGTATCTTGATGGTAGAGACCTGAGAATTTTTCACACAATATCTTTCTCTGGAATAGTTCTTCCTAATGCAAACGAGGCGTTAACTATTTGAGAAAGTCTTTGGTCAAACACATCAAAGGTTTCATCATCAGACATGTGAAGGTTTTCCTATTCATATGCTAGGTATTAAAGCCTCGCTTCTTTTTCTGCGGCATTCCCTTCAAATACGGTTTCTAAGACATCCCAAGCATCTTTATACTTATTGCACGTAGTCATGTGGTGCTGAAGATCTGGGATTATGGCATGGAGAATAGCATTCAAACTGTCGTAATTTTGCTTTGCAACAAGTATCTTAGCAGGGCTATATTCACCAATAGGTTTGGGAACGTTTACATCTCCAACTGCCACAACGGGAGCATCATAGCCATTAACTATATACACCCATGTTTGAAAATCACGTGCTTGAAGAAAATCTCGCATATCAATTTTCCACCATAGGTAGTTTTTTCCATCAAAGGATGGTGGTACGTTTATAGAGATAACACCTCTGTCCATAGAATCAGACTGCTACAAACACAGACTTATGAGGTCTTAGCGTGTTTTCCTACTCTGATACCAATTCAATAAGCGGGGGTCTAACAACACCACCCAATATTTCGTTTGGCAATCTGAATAGACAAACTCCAATATACTTTCAAGAGAATCAACTACACAGTTAGACTCAATCTATAAAAAGTATATCAAAGAGTTTTATATCTCTATCTCTTGATTCAATCCGCAATCAGCAAATAGGGATTTGCGAGCCCAATTGAATATAAGAGGATTAACTTGAACGGTACCAAAGACCAATGTTCAAGTGTCAATCAATTCACTCAACAACCCTAAGGCCGGATACAAGAACTGATTGATCTTAACGTACAACCTGTGATATTTATATTATATAAATAAAATATGATGCGGAAAAGAAATAACACAGACACCAGATTTTGTTATCGAGGAAACCGCAAATGCAGAAAAACCACGGGACCTAGTCTAGAATAAACACACACTGATTATAAGGTGTTACACCAAATTCCTACTACCTATTCGGACTAGATGTAATACCTTCTTCAGCACTTGTAAAACTCCTAGTAGAATACCGATTCTCTTTAGAAATTCTTCACACAAATCTTCTAGCAGAATCGGAGGTTCTCTTTAGAAGATACACCACCACGATTGATACGATTCGATATTTTATTTGCACAAAACACCGGTTTGATTTCCCAGATGTAAATCAAGGTTTTGGAAATCTTGTGTTTATTTTGATAAAAACAATTACTAGGTAAAAGTAATATCAAAACAAACCTTAGATTAGGGATTATTATATTCTTCAATAAATGGAAGAGAAACCTAATAACTCTACAACAAGGACAACTGCAATAAATATATAGATATCTTGTTTGAAACTTCTCAAGGATTTTTACGAGATGCCTCAAAAGAAGTTTTTCTTTCTAGCCTCCGATTTCGACTAACAAGTGTTGGTATACGATCGGAAACTGAAATCTATCAAAACCTAGGGTTTATGATCAACAACTCTTGAATGTTTTTATATCAGAAGAGAAAACCTTAGAATAGACAAGAGGTGAAAAACCTAGATTACAAGTTGTTTGATCAATCACGAAGATTAAATACAACTTGGCTTTGTGATCCCTAATACAAAGACTTTTATCTCACTCTTGTTTACGAAGAATAGAAGACGTGGAAAACAACCTGCAAAGCTTACGCCAATTTTCCAAAGGGATGAAAACTGTGTAAACTCATGAACCCTTTATTTATAGTGAACAATATCTTGGAAGCTAAGCAAAGCTATTTTCCTTTTCCAAGACTCTACTAAATAAGGGAGTCTTTCTTAAGTTACAACTCTTGCCAAAATAATTAAATAAATAATTAATTTAGCAAATTATATTTTTGTGAATAGATCACAAATTAAATTAGGAAGGAATCACAAACACTTTAATATGTTAATCAAAGATGTTTGGAATAATAGCTAACTTGCCTAGATAAGGAAACATCACCAACTTAGACCAAAAATTCCTTTTAGTCACGTAATTGGGCCCAAATCCGTGAACTGTTACAAACAACCCATGGATTGTTTCCTACTAACGAACTGTAACAATCACATCAACAATTATAATTGTTACTTTAATAAATCACTCATAACTTCATCGTTATAACTCGGAATTGAGTGATTCTTGGCTCGTTGGATTCACAAGCTCATTCACTATAACATGAGATCCTTTATAGGGATAAAAATTATTATCACCAAAGTCATGAATCAAATAACCTCAAGTATATATACATAAATGTACATTTACCGTCATAGGAATTGTTCCATAGAGTGAGCATTTATCTCGATAGATTAGAAAGGTATTATGAACAAGAATCCAAATGAAATCAATCACATACCTTTGTTGATGAAGTACTTGTTGATGTCTTCTTGTAGCCTTCAATCTTCAATCTTCATCTTTTAAGGATAGCTTCGATTCAACTTCTTAGACCTAAACTAGTCCGAAACTATCTTTAGTATGCTAAATCAAGAATGCATTTTGGCAACTAAAATTGAAAACTAACTTGACATACCAACGCTAGTGGGTTCAACCGAGCAATGCTCTAACAATCTCCCCCTTTGTCAATTTTAGTGACAAAACCATTTTAAATATGGATTTTACTTGACAAAACCAAAAACCTACATGCTTGATTTCTTTGGTTCTTCAACTATGAGTGTGCTCATCCTATACTTGGTGAAGATCCATCATAGTATTATTACACAGCATCAAAGTTTCATTGTATCACAACTTTGACAATAATACTACTGTGATATGTATCACTCCCCCTAGTCAATACTCCATATCGATCATGGAAACCACTCCCCCTTACACAATGATCCGAAAACCATATGTATTTTTAGTGTGAACTACATATTAATTCTCCCCTTTTTTGTCAATGAAATTGGCAAAGGTACAAGAACGGGATCATAATGAAATTTCCACAAGAGACATTTCATGACTAAAAGAAAAGACACACATCATCTTAATTTAGATGCAATCATATAGCCGAAGCTATTAGAATTCATCAAGGATTTTAAAGATACATGATAACCCCTCTAAAATTCCACAGCCGCACACCCCGCAAGATATTACCATTAAGCACAAGTTCAAAAGAACTCTCCCCTATTTGATGTCTTTCCCGAAAGAACAACAAGAGCGACCTTACTCCAGAGAGAAGGATTTATAATGGATCTTAGAAATCCTACAAGGAGATATGATTTAAGAACCAATCATTGAAAGTCTCTCATGAGATCATGTTACTAAAATGTTTAGAACTATCTCATGGTAACAATGCACAATATGTGATCATGAAGATCAAGTATTGTGATCATATTTTCTAACATACAAACTTGTATAAACAAGACTTTATATGCTTAGAAGGGAGAATAAACTTTTCCATAAGGATTTACACCAAGAATGGTTACCACAAGAGTATGAAAGTTTCTTTGAAAATAAAAACCAACATCCATGGCTTTGATAATTGCTTCTAACCTGTTGAATTTAAGAATTTCAATCACAAATCAAGTTAGGTAATTAAGACTCATACATGTGGTATCTAGCCATATGATCACTTCCATATTAACCATATTCTTCTTTACCATAACTAGTTAAATTGACTTAAATGAACTAGTTAGAGAGTTGTTCAATTGCTATGAGATCTTATTAACTACACAAGACACAATTGAAACAAAGATGATACGATTCACTTGAATCGGCTCATGAACTTATAGCCACGGTTTGCATACTGCATTCCTTAGTCTTTTAAGTTTATGTTCAGAGAACATCTTTAGATCATAACCCACTCAAGTTCGCAAATAAGTTCGTGGACTTAAGATAACCGGCAGAGTTTTCCAAACTCAGCAAAAAATCTCGGCAAAGAGACTTCCGCCAGTTCGCGAACTAGGTTCGCGGACTGAGTTCGCGGACTAAACACGCAAACGAGTTTTTGGAAATCCCAGCAGAAATTCTCGGTAAGAGAACTTTCGTCAGTTCGCGGACTTGGCAAAGACAATTTCTCCGGTTTCTCTCAATCAACAAAGTTGGAAAACTTCGGATTAAGGAATAATACTTATGCACATATGTGTTACCACACAATGCTTATATCCATCATTGGTTATATAGACTTAAACTCTCATTCCAACCATTGAAACATTCTCAGAGGACGTTATTTGATAGATATTGTAAAACACCTAATTTTATTTCTAGTATTTATGATTTCTTTGCGAGTTTTCATATAAATTATGTGTCTTATGTGTGAGTTTGAGTTTATTAGGTGCAATGGAGTCATTTGGAGCAAAAGAAGAAGAAATAGTCCATTTGGAGCGAAAAGAGCAAAACGGTCGATTAATAGGAGAGTGATATGGGAGCGAGCCGAGCCAAGCCAACCATTGCAGCTTAGTCTAGAGAAGCAAGGAAAAGACATCCTTGGTTGGCCCTTATCTACTCTACTTGGGTGGTTATATCCACCTATATTTTCCTACAGAAAACCTAAAATTCAGAGAGAAGTTATATTTCTCTAATCATTTTCTTTCTCTGCCTGTGTGAATGGCGGCTCCAATCAGATGAAATGGATTGATAAATTGAGAGAGTTCAGATGAAATTTGTGTTATTGAAACAAGTTACTGTTGATGGTGGAAGAGATTGATGTGTTTGATGGATCGATTTGAAGAACTAAACCTACAGGGGGTTAGTCCTCGAGTGATTTCGGGGGAGTTGAGTGTATTTTAAATCTCAGGGATTTTGAGAGAGTTTGAGAGAGTGTAGGGAGTTTGAGAGAGTTTTGTGTTTTTGAGTTCAGGGAGTTTGGGGGAGTGTAGGGAGTTTGAGAGATTTTATTAGAGGGAGTTTGGGGGAGTTTGGGGGAGTTTGAGAGAGTTCACTCCTAACTCATTCTCTTTTAAGAAACAATAAACCCTTATTTGCAAATAACATTGATCTTTAATCAAAAGAAAAAAATAAATGAAAATGATCATATCTCTATATCAATAGTATGTTATTTTGTGCAACGAGATAATTTTTTTTCTCTTAAATTTAACGGTCTCCATACAATTCTAACTCCCTTTGTTCATGAACATTTTCCCACATATCATCCGCTATACTCTTTCTCCATGCATTAGCTTCTTGACGTTGTTGTTCTTGAGTTTGTTGTGTCAAAATTTCATCGTCATTTACAAGCGTTGATGGATGGCTATCTTCCTCTTCCTCGACCAGAAACTCATCTGAACGACATTCTTTTTGTAAGAAGTTGTGTAGGCCTACACAAGCTGTCATTATCTTCCACTATTCTCTTAGTAAAACATCCACTAATGTCTTTCTTCTTCTCAAGTGTAGCTTCTACCAACAGTTCCAATAATTTCTCAGTCTCTCGAGTTGTCCATTGTTTGTAATTCGTAGTCACTTCCGTTTCCGGTTCCGTATTCTTATTCTTCCTAACATTCTTTTTCTTCTTGTTGTTTTCAGCAGGTTGGCTGGATTTTTCCATTCTATGGTGTGACATGTTAGCTACATTAGTACTTAGACTAATACTAGAACTTAACAAAGCAAGGATAGTAATAACACCAAACAGTCTAATGTAAACATGATAAAAAATTGTGATACTAGATTACACAGTACTAACACGCAGAGCTACTTAGCCAAATTGTTAATCGAAGAAAATCCCTTAGCAACTCCTTGCAACAAAAGCACCGTATGAATTGGCTAAAACACGCCAATACGGAATGAAGTACGCCACTGTATTGAACTTTGGCATATAGAATAGAAGAGAAGTATGTGTCTAAATAAGAGGACTTAACAAGTGATAGTAATTCTCAATGACACCCATGCAAAGTAGCAAGCCAAATAATGCATGATGACATAACAAATTATGAAGATAGCTGTAAAGGAATTCTGTTTCACCGAAACACAGTTTCAGATTGTCCAATCTTTACAGTACTAATACTTACCTGATCCTCTTGAAATTTGTATGGTACACTTACAACTAAATATTCCATATCACACTAAAAAATCATAGCATTCCAACGGTTCATTAAAAAGATACATTACTCAGAACCCGACTACTTTCAATACGTGCATACAGAATTCAGTTCCGGATTTCTCACACTTTGGTGTACCTAATGTGATCAGAACTTCATGAAATTTCTACAATAGGAAACCTTCATATATACAAACATCATACTAAAATTTCATCTTTGACCGATAAGCGGAGAATGAGATAAATAGGAATCAGTCCCCTATTCGGGATTTAAACTCAGCAGACCATAGTCATATATTGTGCAAGCTTTGCAGTAGCAAACGTGACCTGATCCACGTGAAACTTTTTTCTGTACTTCTATAACAAGCTAAACTACGACATACTCATATTTCATCATATTACAACGGTTGAATTTAAAGATATAATTATAACAAAATCACCGTATGAATTGGCTAAAACACGCCAATACGGAATGAAGTACGCCACTGTATTGAACTTTGGCATATAGAATAGAAAAGAAGTATGTGTCTAAATAAGATGAATTAACAAGTGATAGTGATTCACAATGACACCCACGCAAAGTAGCAAGCCAATTAATGCATGATGACATAACAAATAATGAAGATAGCTGTAAAGGAATTCTGTTTCACCGAAACACAGTTTCAGATTGTCCAATCTTTGCAGTACTAATACTTACCTGATCCTCTTTAAATTTTTATGGTACACTTACAACTCAATATTCCACAACATCATAAAAAATCATAGCATTCCAACGGTTCATTAAAAAGATACATTACTCAGAACCCGACTACTTTCAATACGTGCATACAGAATTCAGTTCCGGATTTCTCACACTTTGGTGTACCTAAAGTGATCAGAACTTCATGAAATTTCTACAGTAGGAAACCTTCATATATACAAACATCATACTAAAATTTCAGCTTTGTCCGATAAGCGGAGAATGAGATAAATAAGAATCAGTCCCTATTCGGGATTTAAACTCAGCAGACCATAGTCATATATTGTGCAAGCTCTGCAGTAGCAAACGTGACCTGATCCGCGTGAAAAGTTTACTTTACTTTTATAACAAGGTAAACTACGACATACTAAAATTTCATATCATTCCAACGGTTTAATTTAAAGATACCATTATAATCAAATCATGCAATTTCTTATCAAGATCTTTTGAACCACAAATTAGGGTTTTGACAGAGAGAGAGTACCCACAAAAAAAACTATACACACAATCAAAATAAACAATCATGGAGATCAAAGATATGAAAAAAAATCAAAATAGTACACAAATCAAACTATTATAAACAATCATGGAGATCAAAGAAGAAAAAACATACCTGGAAAAAAACCTTTCCTCTTCTTTCTCCTATGGTTTTCTACGCACCAAACTCCTTCCCAAATCTCTATCTTTTGAGAGATTTGTTGTGAGACCAAAACACACTAAAAACTCCTTCGAACTCCCCAAAGCAACCAACTCCCTAGTATTGTAGGGTTTTATGACTAACAGGGAGTTCAAGAGCTTTTTTTAAACTCCCCAGCGACTAACAGGTGTTTTCTAGAGAGTTTAGGAGACTCATCTAAACTCCCCCACGACTAACGGAGATTTGGAGAGACTCCCTCAAACTCCCTCAGGACTAACATGAGAAAACCTAAATACATTAAAATCTCTCGAACTCTCCCACAACTAACCCCCTGCTAGGGTTTCTGGGTTGAAGTTTGTTTGAATAAAACTCTCAAGTGAAGAAGAACCAGATGCAATTAGAAGTTAGGGTTTGAACAGAAGGAGGTTCATGAAATTGAAAGATGGGTTCTGTTGATTATTAGGGTTTTTCATGGATTCGAGATTGAAACTGAGTTATTGCCATGGGTATAAAGACAGGGTACCAAGAACAAGAAAGGGGATCTGATTAAGATGGTTGAATAATTTCAGGGTATCTGAGATTTAATGGAGATTAAGATGATGAAGCTACTGAATAAGAAAATGGGTTTTTGTTGATGTTTGTTTCTGTTTTGGTAGTAAAAGAGATGGTGAATTGAATCTGGTTAGATGTATGTTTAGGATACAGAATTGATGGATGGATTTTGTTATAAGAAGATGCAAGGGACATAATTCAAATGGTGAGTTGGTGATGCAATTTTGAGCTGTAGGAGATAGAACTGAGCCAGAGAATGGTACAGATGGTGGTTCTGGTATGGTCTGCTACTGATGATGTTATACTACTGCAATGGATAGTGAAAATGGAGATTGGCAGTGAACTGAACTGCATATGATGCTGGCTGGAGGCAGTTCAGGTGTTGATAGTGGTGGAATGGATTTGTGACTTTGCAGTAGAAGGCAATGATAAGATGATTATGGCCTGCTTGAAATCAAGATACATCAGCCATTGTAACTGATTGGTTGTGTGGAGCTGAGCAGGTGTTAGTGCACTTAGTGATAAGTGGGTATGAGTCTGTTTTGGTTTTGACAGCGTACTGATTGAAGACATGAGCAGATTGAGATCGAGTGATGATGGGACTGTGAAGTAGAACCAAGTAG
Source organism: Papaver somniferum (assembly GCF_003573695.1). Taxonomy (NCBI): domain Eukaryota; kingdom Viridiplantae; phylum Streptophyta; class Magnoliopsida; order Ranunculales; family Papaveraceae; genus Papaver; species Papaver somniferum. The sequence goes on along the minus strand of NC_039368.1, from coordinate 126,716,426 downwards.
AATACGATAATAGCTTGAGAATAAGAAGAAATGGGGTTTGATGCGGCTTGTGTTGTTGCTTCCATGGAAATGAAATGGGTTTGTTGGTGTTGAACTGAAGCAGCTAATTGAAGTTGTAGCTGAGTTAATTGGTGCTTACAACTGGTGCTGTGTATGAGAAGTTGCAGCTGCTACAGAAATAATTAAGGAGATACAGTTGAATCTGAAACTTGGTAAGAAATTGCAGGCAGTGTTGCAATGGAATTATGGGAGTATGTTGCTGTCGTGTTCGGCTCAGTTACAGCTGCAGGTGAATTAGGTGGATGTTGTTGTGTTGTGGTTGAATGAGAAGCTGTTAGTGGTAGTGCAGTTGATGGAGTGATAGTGCATATCAAGATGTATTAGTTGTTATGCTGATGCTTGGTGCTGGTTCTTAGTTTTAAGCTGTAAATGGAAGTCTGTGCTGTTGCAGGAATGGATTACAAGCTGCAGGGAAGGAATGGTTGTTCCTGTAGTTAATTGAGAAGCGAAGAATGTATGAGGTTGTAGCTAAGATGCTGGGGATGTTGGTATTACAGAGCAGATGTGCAGATGGATTTGTGACTTGTATGTAGAGGATGCATCTCAAATTGCAGGTCGACTGATTGGTAGTGACAGTGCAGGTGTTGTATGATTGGTGGTTTCTGGAGCTGTTGGTTTGCAGTGAAGTAGGAATGCCTGAGAAGTTAGATGAATGGTTGCAGTGGCCTCTTGTAATGCTTCAATGGAAAGAAGATACAGATGGGATCTGAAGCTGGCAGAAATGGCTTAACTTGAGGCACTGCAACTGGTGAAGCTAAGTGAAGAAATGTGTTGCTGGATCGCAGGCAATAGTGCTACTGGTTGGACTAGTGGAAGTAGTGCAGTGATGAGAGCTACAGATGGGTATGGTGTTGATGTTGGAGTTCAGTTGGTGGTGTGTCGCTTGATGCTGAGATTGTAGAATAGCAGCTGGAATTGAAGCTGCAGGTAGTGGAAGTGATGTTGCTCCATCACGGCCTGAGACAGAGTCATAATGCACCATGATGGTGCTACATTGAGTCTGGCCTGCGCAAATGGCCTAGGCCTAAGTGATTCAGCCTAGTCAGATGCTGACTCATTCATTTACCTGGATGACTGTCTGGCTAAACTGACTCGGTGATTGACTCGGTCTGACTTACTGAGTTGACTAGCTTTGACCGGTGACAGCTACACCTGAGATACTTTGTCGGTTGTTTTCTGGACAATTTCCGGCCAACTTTTGGGACTTCCGGCGATGATTTTTGACAAGAGTTTATTCATGGGTCTTTCTATATATGGGATTGGTGGACTTCTATCTATTGGACCTTTCTTTGGACTTGACCTAGTTTTGGAAAGAAGAAAAGCTAGAAAAAGGGAAAGTCTTCTACTTCTTTAGGGGAGCACGTATTTTTCTACTTGGAGTTTTGGAGGAAAGCGACGATTCTACTAGGGTTTGCTTTCTTATATTTTTCATTTCTTTATTTTATGAAAATGATTATGATGAACTCCATTACTATGAGTAAGTAAACACAATTATTGGTTATGGGATAAAAGTTGATTTCTCAAGCATGATATTTAAATCAATGGATTAGTTTTGTCTCAACTTTATTGTTTATGATTCATTGTTAATATTGTTGCATGATTTGAGTGCTAGTTTGATTGAGTCCGGAATCAATTAGATTGGTCTTCATATCTATTGCTAGACTAGGTTTTATTATACGAAAAAGTGATAAATTCCTGATTACAAGTAGCATAAATGTGAGTAGTGTTTGTAGTGATATATCCTACTAGTCACATATGAATCATAACCTTAGTTAAATCGAATTAGTGCTTTTACACGTTTGGTTGCTTTGATTAGTCTTATTCCATAAAACTTATTGCTCTTAGGGAGTTAAACCTAATTGTGCTTTTACACTTTAGGTTGCTTTCTAGGTAGAATTCACATATGCATCTTTTAATGTGGTTGTGATGAAATCAAGGAATTAGCGGGATATTCTTGCGATCAAGGTATCCTAGGACTTTTAGTAAATGAGAGATTAAAATACCAATTCTAGTCATTGATGAAAATACATATTCGTGAATGATACTATCCCGTAACCAATATCTTCCTCTTATTGATTATTTTCATATTTTATTCCTTTCAATTATTTTTATTGTTTTGCTAAAACAAAAATCTGCCTCCTTGGTTACTAAGAAACTTAATTTTATAACAACAAAAGCCTCTCTGTGGGAACGAACTCTTTCTTACCACGTACTTCATTTATATTTAGTAGAGTGAGAAAGTGAAATTATTTTTGACGCATACAACAATGATCATTATTCAGTCATTATTCACAGACCTTTCTCGTCAGAGCAATTTCCAAAGTGATTGAAACATTATGACTTTCGTCACTAGGTAAAGATAAACTTGATCGAAGCGAAAGCTTACCAATACATGTTTCGAGGAATATATAAGCAAGTTAAACTCAGCTTGAAACAATAAATTGTTCCACATATTCAGAAATTTCCCAACTTAATATGTGCGCCCCAATTCTTTTGCAATCCTCACCGCATTTATTAGGGCTTCTTGGCGAGGATGCACTCTCAACACAATCAGGTTGTCTTGAGGTGAGCAAAATCTTGCTCACTACAGGTATTTGAAACAAAATCATGCATGGACTCTAGGAATTTAAAAACTTCCTTGAAACTTTCAATAAATGTTTCATACCTTTTTAAGATGTTATCCCTTGTCAAACTCTTGTCTAGGAGATCCTTCTTAATAGTACTCGTTGCTTTATTAGTCTTCTTTGGTACCCATTTTTGAGCAGCTTTTGGAGCAACGTATTTCTTTTTCTCCCCAACATAATTGTGAAACTTCTTTGGGGGAATACTGAAAGAACTGATATTATGAGACTCAGTTTTTCTCCAGTTTGGAACATCAGATCTTGTCATCCTAACAAAATCATATCTAGTTTTATTTCGTTTAAGAAATCTGCAATTCCTTTGCAAGTGACCTGGAAAAAGTTATGTTTAGTATTACCTGAATGTGTATGTGCTTGCTTTGGAGCTTGGCAGGATTTCTTATCTTCTCCATCCGTAGTTGGTAGAGATACTTTACTTTTGTCAACCGTGGAAGGTTTTGGTTGAGAAGAATATTTAGCTTTGACAAATTTTACCTCTTTGCAAATACTAGGAGCGACTATTTCTTCATAGCCCAATCCTCGTGTATCACGATGAATTCTACATGCTCCCAATATCGAGATTAATTTATCTGAGCTGTTATTTCTAGACAAACTCTCTTTTAAGCTCAAGTTTTCTTCTTCCAAACTTTTGAGCTTCTCAAGCGCAATAACTAGATCATTCTTGGATGATTCACATTGAACTTTGAGATCTTCTCGTTTCGAATCAAATAACAAGTTCATCTCAATGTTTTCCAAGTTATCTAGCTTTGCTTGAAGAGTAATTTCCCGATCTCTACCTTCGGCAATTTCTTCTTTAAGCTTTCGTATTTCGTTGAGATAATATCTTGCACCACTAGAATCAAGTTGGTCTTGCAAGTCTTTATTCCGACTACGAAGTCTGTCATATTTAACTTTGTCACTGAAAATGGTACTATCAGCTTCCGAAAGTTTCCGATGACACTCTTTAAGAAGATTATTAGTAACTGGATCAACATGGAACACTTCTTCGTCAGAATCAGAATCAGTATCCGAAAGAATTTTTCCAGAAGCTAATGCAACCTTGCGTATGATCTCTTGAGAATTATAATATTCAGGTCCATCATCAAGATTAGGAAAATATGCTTCATATGCCGATTATCTACGGCTCCAACTTGGACATACTGAAGAAAGATGCCTGAAACCACGACAGTTATAGCATTGTACATCATCAATGGAAGATTTTGTAACTTTAGAAAAACTGTTTTTCCCGTCTCTCAAGAGTTTTCTAAATTGTCGTGGAGTAACATCCTTAGTATCTGGCGAACCAGATTTATCCTTAGGGGATTCAGAATTGTTTGCAGCTTTAAGAAAAATCACCTCTTTTCTTGCGTGCTCATTATCAAAGATCTTTAACTTTCCAACAAGAGTATTTTTGGAGAGTGTAGAAAGATCGTTTGCTTCTTCAATGGCATGTTTCTTAGACTCGTATCTTGATGGTAGAGACCTGAGAATTTTGCACACAATATCTTTCTCTGGAATAGTTATTCCTAATGCAAACGAGGCGTTAACTATTTGAGAAAGTCTTTGGTCAAACACATCAAAGGTTTCGTCATCAGACATGTGAAGGTTTTCCCAGTCATATGCTAGGTATTGAAGCCTCGCTTATTTTTCTGCGGCATTCCCTTCAAATACGCTTTCTAAGATATCCCAAACATCTTTACACTTATTGCACGTAGTCACGTGGTGCTGAAGATATGGGATAATGGCATGGAGAATAGCATTCAAACTGTCGGAATTTTGCTTTGCAAAAAGTATCTTAGCAGGGCTATGTTCACCAATAGGTTTGGGAACGCTTACATCTCCAACTGCCACAATGGGAGCATCACAGCCATTAACTATATACACCCATGTTTGAAAATCACGTGCTTGAAGAAAAGCTCGCATAACAATTTTCCACCATATGTAGTTTGTGCCATCAAAGGCTGGTGGTACGTTTATAGAGATATCACCTCTGTCCATAGAATCAGATTGCTACAAACACAGACTTATGAGGTCTTAGCTTGTTTGCCTACTCTGATACCAATTGAAAAAGCGGGGGTCTAACAACACCACCCAATATTTCGTTTGGAAATCTGAATAGACAAACTCCAATATACTTCAAGAGAATCAACTAGACAGTTAGATTCAATCTATAAAAACTATATCAAAGAGTTTTATATCTCTATCTCTGGATTCAATCCGCAATCAGCAAATAGGGATTTGCGAGCCCAATTGAATATAAGAGGATTAACTTGAACGGTACCAAAAACCAATGTTCAAGTGTCAATCAATTCTCTCAACAACCCTAAGGCCGGATACAAGAACTGATTGATCTTAACGTACAACCTGTGATATTTCTATTATATAAATAAAATATAATGCGGAAAAGAAACAACACAGACACCATATTTTGTTACTACCTATTCGGACTAGATGTAATACCTTCTTCAGCACTTGTAGAACTCCTAGCAGAATACCGATTCTCTTTAGAAATTCTTCACACAAATCTTCTAGCAGAACCCGAGGCTCTCTTGAGAAGATACACCACCACGATTGATACGATTCGATATTTTGTTTGCACAAAACACCGGTTTGATTTCCCTTTAGATGTAAATAAAGGTTTTGGAAATCTTGTGTTTATTTTGATAAAAATAATTACTAGGTAAAAGTAATATCAAAACAAACCTGTAGATTAGGTATTATTATGCTCTTTAATAAAAGGAAGAGAAACCTAATAACTCTACAACTACAACAACTACAATAAATCTAGAGATTTCTTGTTTGAAACTTCTCAAGGATTTTTACGAGATGCCTCAAAAGAAGTTTTTCTTTCTAGCCTCCTATTTCGACTAACAAGTGTTGGTATACGATCGGAAACTGAAATCTATCAAAACCTAGGGTTTATGATCAACAACTCTTGAATGGGTGTATATCAGAAGAGAAAACCTTAGAATAGACAAGAGGTGAAAAATCTAGATTACAAGTTGTATGATCAATCACGAAGATTAAATCCAACTTCGCTTTGTGATCCCTAATACAAAGACTTTTATATCACTCTTGTTCACGAAGAACATAAGACGTGGAAAACAACCTGCAGAGCTTACGCCAATTTTCCAAAGGGATGAAAACTGTGTAAACTCACGAACCCTTTATTTATAGTGAGCAATAGCTTGGAAGCTAAGCAAAGCTATTTTACTTTTTCAAGACTCTACTAAATAAGGGAGTCTTTCCTAAGTTACAACTCTTGCCAAAATAATTAAATAAATAATTAATTTAGCAAATTATATTTTTGTGAATAAATCACAAATTAAATTAGGAAGGAATCACAAACACTTTAATATGGTAATCAAAGATGTTTGGAATAATAGCTAACTTGCCTAGATAAGGAAACATCACCAACTTGACCAAAAATGCCTTTTAGTCACGTAATTGGGCCCAAGTCCGTGAACTGTTACAAACATCCCTTGGATTGTTTCCTACTAACGAACTGTAACAATCACAGCAATACTTATAATTGTTACTTTAATAAATCACTCATAATTTCATCGTTATAACTCGGAATTGAGTGATTCTTGGCTCGTTGGATTCATAATCTCATTCACTATAACATGAGACCCTTTATAGGGATAAAGATTATTATCACCAAAGTCATGAATCAAATAACCTCAAGTATATATACATAAATGTACATTACCGTCATAGGAATTGTTCCATAGAATGAGCATTTATCTCGATATATTAGAAAGGTATTATGAACAAGAATCCAAATGAAATCAATCACATACCTTTGTTGATGAAGTACTTGTTGATGTCTTCTTGTAGCCTTCAATCTTCAATCTTCATCCTTTAAGGATAGCTTCGATTCAACTTCTTAGACCTAAACTAGTTCGAAAATATCTTTAGTATGCTAAATCAAGAATGCATTTTAGCAACTAAAATTGACAAATAACTTGACATAACAACGCTAGTGGGTTCAACCGAGCAAAGCTCTAATAGTTAATGCATCATGTGTATTGGGTAAGACCATTCCTGAAAAGGAAATTGTGATGAAAATCCTCTGATCGCTGGCATCCAGATACGAGTCCAAAAAACATGCCATCGTTGAGGGAAATAACCTTAATACTCTTTCGCGAAACACACTTGTCGGAAAACTTATAATTTTCGATCGCGAATACATGTCAAGAGGTGAGCATCTATTGTCTAGCAATCACGTCACTTCTCCTGATTGTAAGACCTGTCGTCCTAAATTGACGAACAAGAAAAGTGAAAATTGCTTTATTTCTACGTTGTCTCTGTTTATACAGAAACTTAAGAAAATACTAAGACGTAGTAAAAGAAAATCTCAAAAAGAAACTCCGTTAGTCAATGTAAAAGATAAGAATATCCAGAAAATCCGTACAAATGAAACTGGTCTCACGTGATATAAAAGTGTTCAGGTCACTTCGAAAGATCCAGAAACGGAGGTAAGAGAGATAACTAAAGAATGGATGAGTACTCTTGATTATTGTCCTGAGAAAATCTATGATTGCTATCACAGTCTTTTTGCTGAAAATCATTCTCATAATTCCTTCATGACATGTCCGTCCGTGTCTCATGAGTGGGGTCAGCAAACCTCGCCTGGTTTTGTGTTGAAATCCAGAAGGTTCTCGGAGAAGGCTCTACCAAATCTCTCTGTTCATGTGAGTTCATCTCAGGATCATCTTAGCACGATAAATCAAAAACAGTCATGCCCGACTAACCATTATATGCAGAAAAAGAAAAGGAAGTCCACCTTTCATCAAAAGGTGTTTTCAAAAATGGTGCAGGATTTGCAAAGATCTGCAGTCAAGATTTTTAAAGCTACAATGGATAGGAAAGTTCTTCATAACTCTCCTTTTCAAATAGATAAGCAGAAACCTAGTGGAATGGGTGGTTTCTCTCTTTGCAAAGATTATCCCAGTCCAACCTTGGATTGGAGGCCTTATGATCAGTAATCTTGTTGAAAAATGATTCTTGTATTTTCTTCATATTATACAAGAATCATGATATACAAGAGGACTGTAATATAATCTTGATATTTTCTGTTTGTGCTTTTACCAGGTCTTGTTCGTGAACGGCTTCAGCTTTTGGATAACCAACTTCTATTAGGGTTTGGTAAAAAGGGTGTTTCTGGGATAACTACACTTGTATTGCTTTTAAAATATCTACCTCTTCAGCACTCTCATTTCATCTTCTCTATCATGTCCTCCTCTAGTCTTTCAAGTAAAGAAATTGATGTATGGACAGTTCTTTTTCCTTCAAAAAGGATTCGTTTAGATTTTTCTGACAATGAGACGTGCTACGACAAACATGTCTCTTCTTCTGATGAGAACCCTACTGTCTCTCAGTTTGATAAGCTCTCTTTAACCATGAATCTCGTCATGGAACAAGTTCGTACTCTGAAAAATGAACTTGAAGTTTCTTCCAAAAGACTTGAGGAGAAAATGGATAGTCTTGAATCCAGGATTGACCTAATCGAAGATGAGCTTGAAGAATATAGAGAATACGAGAAGATTATTCAAGGTGAGTGAAATGATTGTTAAGAGGTATAGATACCTAGTAAGTCTTCTTTTTGGATTAGTTGGAAGAATAACTAGCGTTTTGAATAGCGAAAATTGTGACTACAGATAGCTATTTTTGTTTTCATCTTCTTATATTTTTAGGTTTATTGGTTTTTAAATTCTAAAAATATTTGGAGGATGATATTATTGCAGTATTAATCTATTTTGAAGTATTGCAATATTTTTATGGGATATGTATTGTTTGCGTCCGTGAACTTGAAGGTCCCATATTGTGTCAAAAGTAAAGTCGTTCATAAATTGATATTCGTATTGATGAAAGGACAAATGGACTTTTGATAATTACAAAAGTTATGCCTATGCAGTCAATTATTTGATGGAAAATAGGATGAAATCTTTTGTTTGAAAAGGATAAAGTCTATTATGTCGTTATGCAAATGGTGATGGAAAATAGAATAGATCCTTGCATGTTATCCACGATATTGATCTTCATTGATCCATTTTGTTATGTTTTACCGTGAAGGCTCTATGGTGTATCTTATGTTGAGCACCTTACAACTATGTCGATTAATATTGGCCTTGTTGGTTGTTCCATGAGATGCTATATGTTGAGCATTCTTGAACTAAATTAATCATCTTGATTGGTTATTTAGTTATTTTCTCCGAAAGTCTTCTTTTGTCGAGCAAAATCTTTTGACAATTAAATTGATTGCTTCGGTGATTAGTTAGGTTGTGTATTCCAATTAGATTAATTATAGGTTCTCTTGTAATTAATCTAGTTGAGTTTTTCATATATTCCACAAGTTCTTGTGTTGAGTATATGAACGACTATACTAATCATGTTCTATTGGTTGATGTAGTCGTATATTCCGTAAGGTTTTCCTTATGTTGAGTATTTTAACGATTAACGTAGTCATCTCCGTGTGGTTATCTTAGTCATAGCTCCGTGAGTTTTCTTATGTTGAGCACAATCAATTAAATTGATCACTTTTGTGGTTTGGTTTAGTTGCGTATTCCGCTTAAATTAATCATGGGTTTACTTGTGATTAATTTGGTTGAGTTTTGGATATAGAAAATCATTTCCATGGTTTTTGGTGTCCAATTAAAAAAAATCCTTCTTTTCTTTCGAAATTAAGGTCGCTCTTGTTGTTCTTTCGGGAATGACATCAAATGGGGGAGAGTTCTTTTGAACTTGTGCTTAATGGTAATATCTTGCGGGGTGTGTGGATGTGGAATTTTATAGGGGTTGTCTTGTGGTAGGCGAATATAGATGTGAAAATAAGAGAATAAATGGATGCCTATAGTGATACCGCAAGTGCACGGTGTTGTTGCAGTGAGTGCACAAGTACGGGTCGAATCCACAGAGACTAGGTGCGTGTGATAGAGTTGATGCTTCTAATGGTCTTTTACTAACTGATTATATGTGACAAAGTGACAGATAATGATTTTTGTGTTGTGTTGAAACACAACTGAGCTGTTTTGGTGTAACTGAACTAGTGACAGAAAGTGTAACTAAACAACAGAGAGCAAATGTTACTAAGGTATTGAATCCACCAATAACCTATGCTAAGGCAATCTCAATTTCAATATCACTCTTGTCCATGGTGTAGATATCAGTGAGCTTCTAGGCTTGCTGACTATCTAGATGGCAGTGAAGGTTCAAGCCTGCTGCTCATCAAAGGGTTGTTTCAGGAGGATGGTTTAGTATCACTAAGATAATTATCTAATCCTAGTATTAGCTGTCCTCTCACAAAACAAACTAACCGCAGATCAATCACTTAGATGAGTAAGAAATCCTGAAGGATAATTTATCCTAAACAGTTCTAGCACAACAAGAACAATATCTATGATTTAAACTAACTAGCAGTGGCATTGGTTTCATCTCAACCTTAGCAATTAAACTAGAACATGATGAATTTTACTGAACAACTGAAGCTTAAACTGAACATTAACTGAATTATGAACTTGAATTGAAATTGAACAGAATTTAACAGTAGATTGAGAAGTGATAGTAGAGAGCACTGGCTAGTCCAGGCCTCTAATGGGTTGTGCTCTGGCTAATCCAGGCATATCTTCTACATCCCTAAGACTTCCCTTTTATAATATTACAAAATACCCCAAATTTTCAGAAACCCTAAATTGGAAACCCTAATTTTTAAATTGGAAATTAAACTCACTGATTCTCTGAATTTGTCTCCCCTGTGCTCGACCCATGCTTCCTTCTCGTCCTCTCCTTCTTTTCCCATACTCTCTGATGCTCTTGTCGACTGGTACTCAAACCCTATCTCTCTTAGATTTATCTCATAGGATGAATGAGATAGAGGTGAGAGAGATAGAGTTTAGAGTGATGGGTCTTGGTTTCTGGGATGTCGGGTGAAGGTGGAAGTGGTGAAGCTCGAGGTGGAGGCAGAGAGCAGTTCTGCCATGATCGGGGAAGAAGTTGCAGTGGGAGAAGAAGATGAAATTTGGGGAGAAGAGAGCTCGATGGATAATGAGATTAGGGTATGTTTGTTTGGGGTGTAGGTGTTCGGTTGCTAGGGTGTGAAGCGGGAATAGCGAACTTTGATGAACATCGAGTAAAGAGCGTTGGATGATCCCATATAGATTGAATCGAACGGCTACGATGGAGAGGTATGTAGCGACCGTTGGATTATGAGACACAACAAAATTGACGGCTTCAGATGGAGTTAGGTACTATGGTGTTTCACAGGAGCTTCGGATTTTGATGCACAATGATGAGGCGACCATTGGATGACAAGATGGATCCAGTCTGACGGCTCTCATGGAAATGGGTATGGATAATGGAAATGGATTTGGGTAAGGGTTTTGGGCCTTGGGTATCCCAAGCCCATATCTTCTTTAAGAACAATTCTTCCTCTTCAATCCCACTTCTAGTTGATCCGGCTCTTGCAAACATCATTCTTCGCTTCCTCCTAGCGAGAGTCTTTGCCGTTCCTTTGCTCTTTTCGCTCCGTGAGATAACCAGGCTTTATTTAGTACATAAAAATGCAAAATTAATTAAGAAAAATATTTATTCTTGAAAACAATGAAAATACAGAATATGGGATAAAATGTAGAATTAATGCACAAAAGATGAGTTAAATGCCAAGAAAAATATATAGAAATATGCACTTTTTAGCACTCATCAAATACCCCCAAACCTGAATTTTACTTGTCCTCAAGTAAAATAAAACTAAGAAAATCCTACCTATACCACTGTCGCTGGTCTCTCGATTGCATTTAGCGAATGCAATAAGCCTTTTAAACCACTAAGTGTCCCTAGTGGACGAGTGAAGTCTCGTGAAGGTTTGCTTAGAACGTACCTACAAAGTTCTAGGTCAAAATATAAGCTCAGATTCCATCAAATGTGACATGTGCAAGTCAGTTTAAGCTCACAACAAAATGGAGATGTCAATCTAGCTATCCAAGGCACAATCCTAGCACTGATAACAAATAAAGACATGTGATAAGAGTGTAAAGTGTATCTACACATGTGTAAAGAAAGATCGGATGTTATGACTACTAATCACCAAGAGATAGTTTCTCAGGCTAAGAACCAAGGTCGAAATCTAGCTAGCTGTCCGGACTTTACGAGAATTGTGAATGAGTAGGAGGTGTTTCACAATTACTCGTGTTGTACATCAATGGCATACTACCTCCGTGCTTATTACAATGAAACAACAAAATGACTATTTACATGACTCTTATTTACATTGACTACTCTCTTTTATTTTTGGAACAAGAGAGAATGGAATTGATAAATACTTGATTGATTTTTTTCATTTTTTTTTTTTGACTTTTTTTTTTTGACTTTTTTTTT
>NC_039368.1:125426327-125457408 GCF_003573695.1 Papaver somniferum | reverse complement strand
GAAGAGACGGTCACATACGAAGAGATTGTCACACTTAAAGATGAAGAAGGTGGAAAGTATATAGTCAAGTATAAGTACAAATCTAAAAGTTTTCAAGGTGGGTGGTCTGGTTTTGTCAAGAACCATGACTTACGGGTTGGTGATGCCGTGGTCTTCAACCAAATAGACAAATTTGTTTTTGATGTTTACATGTTCCGTGCTAGAGACAAATCAGAAAATGTGGTTTGTCAGCACCAATGTAAGAGCAAATGTGCTGCTGATAAGGTAAGTTACTACCTTTTGATTTGTTCATTTGTATCTTTTTTTTTAAACCAACGAGTATTTTCCCCTCCCGGCAAGGTTCTTATCATATTGTTTGTGTCCACAGACTTGTTTTTCTAAACCAATGTGTATTGTTTGTTTCCACAGGCCTCTACCTCTACTTCTTTTACTGAGGCGAGGGAATCCATTTGTCCTGAAGCTATGAGTCTGAGGACAGAGTTGGAAGAGCTGAAACAAAAATTACTAGAGATGGCTCAAGATCGAGACCGCCTGCTGTTACAAGTTAACAGTTTATCATATGCTGTCAAGTACAATGGCGAATCATCTGTACAGGTAGACAAATTGTCAGTAAAATCAAAGTCCAATTGAAATTGTATTTGGTAGCCATCATTTCCTATAAGTATTGAGTATGAAGGTTTACCAAAATCTGAATACTTCTATTGCAGGAGTCGAAAAATTTACTGATTAAGACATTGGAGCGTGATCTAGCTGATGTCAGAGGAAAATTGCAGGTAAATTTGCTCAAGTCATAAGAAATATAAGGCTAGCATGATAAAATAGATATGGTTTATGGTCGTTTCGTTTTTGTTATGTCAGATAATGACAACTAGTGTTAAGAATTTATCACTACTGAACATGTTAAAAAGTACTGAAAAATATTTCAAGGTATTAAGATATTAAAAATATTAAACATGTTGAACAGTTTTGTATCAAGATCAATCTAGTTGTGTCTGAATTATCAGGATCCGGATTCCAATAATTACGAATCTTGTAATCCATCTATCAAGATATGAACTCAACAAGAACAAGTATTGTTTTTGATCTCAAACTATAATCGCTTCTCCCCCGATGTTGCATTGTTACTATCTAATGACATGGCAACCTCCTTTTCTGATTTTTTTTTAGGTTCGGCAATTGCGTAGTTTAAAAATACTGATAAATTTCCCTCTCCTACCTGCCCTAAATTCCAACCTTAAATTTTTTTAGAGATATGGCCAAGGATGTAAGTCATCATCCCTATTTGTGTTGTGAGTACTGCAAAAGGAGGGTGGCCTCCAATCATATCAGTCCAAATAGCGTTCTTATAGTCCAAATTTGAACATGCTGCTAGGGACCATTGGATTACTAGGATGTCTAAGTTTCTTTTTGCCAGAGGAAACAGATTCATGGTATTTCAAATTGACACATGGAAATCCTGTCAGCTTTTCCTAGCATTTTGTTTTTCACTGTGGCTGATGCTTATGACTCTTTCCAATTTTAGGTATCTTCCAAGAAGAATATGGAGGTACAGTCTGAACTGGAGTCACGAAATAAGCTTGTGGACACCCTCAAAGAAGAGCTTGTTGAGGCAGAGAAGCTAAGAATAAAGCTTCAAAACATGATATTGGTAACATTACTTATTTCAATATGGTTCTTATAATTTTATTTGATTTCACACTTTTTTTGTACTAACCGTAGATCTGCAATTGAACTGCAGGAACTCAAAGGAAACATTCGTGTTTTCTGCAGGGTACGACCTCCTGTACATGATGATGGTAAACAAATAAAAATCTCATATCCCAAATCAGTGGAAGAGAAAGGCCACGCCATCCATTTGTCCAAAAATGGTATGCCATCAAGCATCTTTTTTTTTCTCAGATTACCATCTCATAACCGGTTTTTGTCTTTATATGATATGCCCTAAAACATGGTTCAAAATCAACTAAGAATCAGAAGGGAATCTTGAATCCTATTTTCTACATTTCTCAGCCAAATATTGAAGAGCAATCTTGGCTACCCGCCAGCATAATGAACAAGAGGTATCCGTGGAAGTGTCTGAATAGTTAGAGGAGGAAGAGAATATGTCGATCTGTGAGCAGAGAGAGGAGATGGATTTTTTAAGCTTGATACTGGAGTTTTGAAGAGATGTGATGAAGAAGAAGAAGCCTCGGCAGCAGCAGCAGTTTTTTTACCTCCTACTCCTGTCATTTTGGGAGTGGTGCAGCCAGCAAGATGCATCGGTCTTTTAGGAAGAGGAGGACGAGATATGTGAGTAGTGGAGATAAGAGGAGAGAGATCTCTTGGTGTAGACTTGGGAGTGTTGAAAAGAGATGAGGAAGATGAAGAAGCCTCACCATCACCAGCAACATCTTTCTTACGAGTAACAACACAGGCATTAACTGTGGCTGCAAACTTAAGAGACTTTACTGAGTGACGCACCGACTCTAGAGAAGGAGATATGTTGACCACCATCAAAGTTTTTGAGTCCCCCTCGAGACAAGGCTGTTAAGAAACGATTAATAAACAAAATGAAGAAGAAATAAGCATCCGACAACAATAAGAATAGTTATTATTCATCGTCATTGTAACAAAATCAAACAAGGGATCCTTGTTTACCTGGAGAAGGTGTGTAAGTAGTGATTCTCTGTAGGGTACGTGTGTATTCTTCTGCACAAGCGCTTGAATGACACCAGTGAAAGCGGATAAACTTTTGTTTATCGCCTGTTCATTAAGAATTCCAAAAATTAGTCTCAATACGTGATGACATATGTAAACAACAGGAGAAAAAAAGTTTGATAATATAAGCATCTTTGCTTCTTCTGCACGGTCCCCAATTGCGCCGCTCTCTTTGAGGTTTTCGTTGCCGGCTAAATCTATCATATTCAGGAAGCCGTGCACTTGGGAACTCTGATTAGAAAAAAAAACAACCGGCCATGAGGGTGATGTTCTTTCCTTCAGGGGTTTCTTTACGGGAAGAAGGTGATGTTTTTGTGGATGTATCTGAGTTGGTGCAGAGTGCGCTTGACGGGAAGAAGGTGATGTTCTTTCCTTCAGGGGTTTCTTTACTATTATCATGGTTTGCAATCTCTCAGTTAGATGTCTCTGGCATTATTCATTTCGGTGTCAATTGGTACAATGTGATATCCTCTGTGTCATGTATGCTTTGTGCTTATAGGTCTGCATATTCGCGTATGGCCAGACTGGTTCTGGTAAAACATACACCATGATTGGTGGCTTAGATCAGAAAGATAAAGAAGAAAAAGGAATAATACCTCGTTCAGTGGAGCAGATATTTCAATACTTCCAGTCTGTAAAGACCAAGGGATGGAAGTATAACCTCAAGGTTTGAAGTGATTCTTTCTTGTATTTGCTTTTTCTTTGTTTGGATTTGGGAATGCTGGTGTCTCTGATGTTATTTTCTTCTTTTGTTTTGAAGGTAACGGTGCTAGAAATATACAAGGAACAAATCCATGATCTGCTGGATCCGAAAAGTGGCGAGCAAAAGAAGTACATAATTAGTCATGGCAAAGATGGAAAAGCAGTAGTTCCCCACCTCACTGAAGAAGATATTTCTGGGCCAGAACAATTTATCTCCCTTCTGAAACAGGTTTCCGAAAGGAGGTATATTCCTTTACAAGCTGTGCGACAACAGCAGTGGTCTTCAGTTTCAAAATGTTTTTGTTGTTTCTTTCAGATGTACGGAACATACATTGATGAATGAACAATCCTCAAGAAGTCATCTTGTCTTGACCCTCAACATATCTCGAGTTACCGAGGTAAGTATATTTCTCTGAATGTTTTTATTTTTTTTATTTTATAGTTATCTGCAGTTCAGCACCCTCATGGCCGGTTTTTTTTTTTTTCTAATCAGAGTTCCCAAGTGCACGGCTTCCTGAATATGATAGATTTAGCCGGCAACGAAAACCTCAAAGAGAGCGGCGCAATTGGGGACCGTGCAGAAGAAGCAAAGGTGCTTATATTATCAAACTGTTTTCCCCTGTTGTTTACATATGTCATCACGTATTGAGACTAATTTTTGGAATTCTTAATGAACAGGCGATAAACAAAAGTTTATCCGCTTTCACTGGTGTCATTCAAGCGCTTGTACCGAAGAATACACACGTACCCTACAGAGAATCACTACTTACACACCTTCTCCAGGTAAACAAGGATCCCTTGTTTGATTTTGTTACAATGACGATGAATAATAACTATTCTTATTGTTGTCGGATGCTTATTTCTTCTTCATTTTGTTTATTAATCGTTTCTTAACAGCCTTGTCTCGAGGGGGACTCAAAAACTTTGATGGTGGTCAACATATCTCCTTCTCTAGAGTCGGTGCGTCACTCAGTAAAGTCTTGCAGCCACAGTTAATGCCTGTGTTGTTACTCGTAAGAAAGATGTTGCTGGTGAGGCTTCTTCATCTTCCTCATCTCTTTTCAACACTCCCAAGTCTACACCAAGAGATCTCTCTCCTCTTATCTCCACTACTCACAGATCTCGTCCTCCTCTTCCTAAAAGACCGATGCATCTTGCTGGCTGCACCACTCCCAAAATGACAGGAGTAGGAGGTAAAAAAACTGCTGCTGCTGCCGAGGCTTCTTCTTCTTCATCACATCTCTTCAAAACTCCAGTATCAAGCTTAAAAAATCCATCTCCTCTCTCTGCTCACAGATCGACATATTCTCTTCCTCCTCTAACTATTCAGACACTTCCACGAATACCTCTTGTTCATTATGCTGGCGGGTAGCCAAGATTGCTCTTCAATATTTGGCTGAGAAATGTAGAAAATAGGATTCAAGATTCCCTTCTGATTCTTAGTTGATTTCCTTTTCTTTAAGAATTATTGCAGCATTTATAAGAACAGTAAGTGTTTTCTTATGGTACTGAATAGTTGGAAAATCTGAAGAGTGCATCATTTTTTTGTTTTACCTATCAAGTATAGTTATATTTTTCGTCCAACTGTAGTTTTTCGTTATTCTTATCACCTTGTACTACATACTTTTACATATTCTAAAAGGAGGCTGCAGCTCTAGTTATATTTTCAATGTCCTTTAGATGTTAATCTATTTATTGTCCAGTTTTTCTTCATGATCTTGTAATCTGTTATCTTGACACCCTGATATTTAATCCCCTAAATTTGTCTGGTGTTAATTGAATCCAAAAATACTCGGACCTTATTTCCCGGCTCTGCTTTGGCAGAGCTTAGTAAGTTTATTTTGGCATATGCTGACACAACCAAATCCATCACTTATTGTCGAAAGAAAACAATGAACAAGTAGAGATGCAGTTGGAGAATTTCCAATCACATGAACCAAATTTTCTTCAAATATGCTGAGATTTTGAACTATGTTTTAGGGCATATCATATAAAGACAAAAACCGGTTATGAGATGCTAATCTTAAAAGCCATTTATCCATATATTTTGGTTAATGTCAAAACTGCCCTTATTTTTATATTATTTTTAAATTTAGATTTTTTACTAATTAAATATTTTAAAAAGATTAATTCTTTTTTAGTATCTCACTTCTCAGAGTCAGACGGCTGCGGTGCAAAAGGTGATCCTTGGTGACTTATCCTCAACAAACAAAAGTTCTACTTAACAGTTGACTCTTCAGAACTTTTTTCAGGTATGTGGACTAGCTTCTTCTTATTGTGTCGACGATACTGCCTCCCTTCCATGCACTCCCTGACGGTTACTTACTTTGACGCAATTAAGAAGAAAATCCGCGACCAATTTTCTATGTCTGTAAGAGATTCCATTCTGTGGCAGTGCAACAGAGTTAAGCATGCACAAGATTATTTATTGGTTGTACCTATTAGTGGGCTTAATCAATGCACCTGGCCGAGACAGTTTAGAGTTGTTCTTTGTTACCGCTTGGGTATCCTACTGTTTGTTGAGAATAATTTATGCTCAAGTTGCAACATCCCTATGGATATATTTGGAGACCACACGCTTCATCGTGCCAAGGATGTTGGACCTAAGTCTCAACATGACTTTGTACGCGATGTAGTCACTGACATTTGTTATAAGGCTGGTGTACCTGCGCGTAAGGAAGTTTCCCTAGGATTTCTGTCGGATGATGGAAAAGATTTGCGGCCTGCTGATATCTTCATTCCTAACTGGGAGAATGGTCAAGATGTTTGCATGGATGTTACAGGGGTTTCTCCTTTCCCGGGTGAAGGCACTCGCTCTTTTGTTCCAGGCAAAGATATATCTAGTGCTGTTTCGCGAAAACACACGAAGTACTTGGACAAGTGTGTATCTCATGGCTATGGTTTAGGTGTTTTAGCTTTCTCTACTTTAGGGGAACTTGGGGATGATATTTTGTGTTTTTTCAAGTGTCTGAAGAATTGTTTAGCTAGCAGGGACGTTAGTAGTGGTTTTGGTAGTTTTATTTTTCATAGATTAGGCATTGTTATTCAAAAAGGTTTTGGTGCCCGGCTTGTTGCTAGGTTGCCCACCAAAAGTTTGTAATTGTCTATTTTGAACCTTTTTAAAATATTTTAAGAAGATTAAATATTTAAATAAAGATATTTATTTTATTTTATTTTAGTTGTTTTTCTAATTATTAGAATAAAAAAAACATTTTTTTCTACTATTTTTCTTTTTAAATATTTAAGTTTTATTTTTTAAAATTATTCTCTTTTTACTTTTAAAAAAAATAATTAAAAAAAATAATTAAAAAAAAAGTTAAAACAATATTTTTTTTTCAAAAAAATTTAAATGACAAAATAAATAATACTACATCCTAGTTAGGGTAAATTAATAAATTCATTAAGGAAAACTAAGTAATTTACCTTTCTTGAATGCCCCTTATCACCAAATCCTAGTTAGGGTAATCATTTTGTATACCCCAAAGTTTTCTTGTATGCCCTAAAACATAGTTAGAGATTTTGACCTTAATGGGCTAATTTGTGATTTTACTATTCAATTAAACCCATGTCATGTCCCAACCAATCTCTCTATCGGTGGGAGTGATTTTTTTGGGACCATGCTAAGGTTAAGAGCATCTCCATTCTCCGATGCTAAACCCGTAAAAATAGAGTGGTGAACCTTTTTCTTTTGGGAACGACGGATGCCACCTAATTGTCATGAAACACGCTAAAAAAAATCTGTAGTAGAAATTAACATTTAATCCCATTTTTAGTGGACTTTGGACGCTCTAGTCCTTCCAACCAAAGCCTATGACGCTTTAATCTAAAAACGGCTCGTGTTTCACAGTCTCGTCCAAATCTTGACGAGTTAGTCCAAATTTGGACCGTTCCAGCGATTTTCGATTATTTTTGATATCAGAACTGACCTTCCATCGATTCTATATGTAAACAATGCTTTTTGAATTTGTTTATTTTTTTTATCTGAGATTGAGATTGAGAGAGAGCGAGACAGAGAAAGAGCGATGAATCAGATTTCAATCGTTTCTCCAGATATAGTTTGAAAGTATTATGAGATCGATTTGAATTAGTTTGAAAGTATTATGAAATCGATTTTTTTGATCTCAGATTTGGATTCATTACAAATTTTGAGGTAGATCGATCCAAATATAAATTTCGGAGGTGATTTAGCAGATTCATAGAGGTTAGATTGGATTTGATCGTTTCTGCAGTAGAATTCAACCTCAGGTTAGTTTTGTTTTAGTTGTACGTTCTGTTACATCTAATTTTTAGGTTTTTTTTTTCTTCTGATTTTTTGGTTTTTCTGAGTTTATAAGTTGATGATATGAATATGATCTATTACATCTTATTGTTTGTATGATCTTGATTTGATTTTTGTTATATCTTAGCTTTTGATTCTCGTGATGATTTTTGTTTTATGATGCATGATACGGAATCAAACTGATATTAGATCGTAGACTTCTGAATTATTCAATTACGTGTTCCAGTAAGATTCTGAAGCTTATTCTTATGAACGATGAAGATTTAGGTTTATAGTTATTTGATGTTTTGGCTTCGATTAAATGTGTACATTCATGTACACTGTTTATGTTTTAGGTTATTCAAAACTGAAATGTGATTTGAAGCTTCAAATGTTTATTATTATTTCTTTTGTAATATGTAGGGGTGTCAATTATGTCTGAGAAGGTTATTCATGTTGTTTTAAATCATGGTGAGCATTCTGCTGCTTTTCTTGTTAATACTTCGAGCACTGTAGATGAATTGAAGCATTTGGCATGTACGCATTGGAGGTCTTTGTCTCCTTGGAGTATACATTTGAGCTATATGGATAATGACCAAGTAGTTTTTGTATGTATAACTGCAAAGTTTGAGTATACGTTTGAGCTATATGTATAACTGCAAAGTTAAATTGCTCGTGTTATTCTTATGAACAATGAAGATTTATATTTTAACGTCGACGTGATTCCGAAGCATACTTATCTTTATAATTTTGTTTGTAGCACTAGTTCTGGTTCTAGTACTGCAACTTCTTGTGTAAGTGAAAGTCCTAAGATTGTAAGGGTGGTCTATCATGATGCAGAGAAGGCCAAGCCTTTGATTATTGATGAATGGGTTTATTTTTTTGACAACATTGGTAGAAAATTTATGGGTGGTGTTAAAGCTGTTAGACTTGTTGCTGATAAGTACAAGATGGCTACTGTTTACTAGATTATTATTCTTAAAAATGAGAAGACTCGTTTTACTTAAAAGTGCGAAGCAGATGGTTGTTGGAGGAAAATTCATAAGTGGCTCCACCTTGAACACCTATTTAATTCCTTTATCTTGTTGTATTTTTATTTTTTCGTGGTGTATAAAATCGTTTCTTCGCTTTCCTTGTTCATTATCTTCATATTTTTCAACTTATTATTTATCCATATTCATTAGGCGTAGATACTACATAGATTATTCCAACAATGGTAAGTGCTTGATGAATCCGTAAGAGTTTATCTGTTTCAGCCAATTGGAAAGCACATGTAAACGCTTTCAATTTTAAAACAATTTTCCCTGGGAAGGAATGGTTGTGGTAGTTGTAGGAGTTCTGGTTATTGGAAGGGTCGAAAGGATCCTTTTTTATTTTCCCACCAACAGAAAATTTTATTTATAATTGTCTTAGAAAAATTAGAGACCCCAACTATTTTGCTAATTATAATATTTTATATAGTTCATGTTAAACAAGTTTAAATACTTTCAAACTAGAGATTTTATATTTGTTCACCACCCAACCAAAAAGGAATCTAATTAAACTTGTTGTTGAAGCTACCAATGATAAACTAGAGTACAACTACCAACCTTTAAGACGTTGCTTTTATGGATGACAATCTCCATGCAAAGATATATATTGACATATTTTTTCAATTATCAGTAGAAACCGTATTCATATATATAACATATAGGGGAATCTTTTATCACTTAATAACACAACCTTTGATGAGATTCACTAGCATGAACGATTGTGGATGATCACAATATTTTTTTAACAATGATTCTAGTTCTAAGGTAAATCTAGGTATTCTAATTACAATACGACTTGCTGATGTGTTGTGAAGTTATGCAAGAGTGTCGTTTTGTAGAGGAACAAAAATAAATAAGAATTTCAAGAATAAAAGTCTAAACGTGTGATTGATTTCACTAGAAAACAAATATTATTTTTCTTATTTAAATACATATAATTTAAAAAAAATCAATATATATACAATTTTAGTTTTATTAATACTTTTGTAGTATACCAAGTTATATTCATAAGGATATCTTTCTAACAACCTTTTAATCAATTTTGCTATATGAACCACTCGATAATAGATGAATAACATCATAAATGATGTGGTGCTGACATAGAGGGAGATATTTTCATTTTCTTCACCATCTCACCAATAGAAAAAAAAATAATGTAGAAAACCTAAAACAACTTTTTTTCTTCTTTTGACGGGATAATTAAAATCGAAGTCATTGCTTTGATATTTTTTTCTCTACAAAGTTCAGAAGACAACTATTAACGTCATTGTATCACTTCAAAAAAATTTGCTTCAAAAACTTAAGGAAAGATCAAATTTATATCAAGATTGAACGAATTACTCATTACTCAATTTCCACCCAAAGAACAACAGGAGAGTATTAATCGATTAATCGAAGGCGGAGATTAATTTATAAATCTTTGTTAGGAGGAACTAAAAGGTAACTACATGGTGAAAATGGAGGACACTATCTAAGAAACATGGGTGAAGATAAGTTATTACCAAGGGAATCAAGTTGTAGTAGTTTTGGTGAGAGTTCGTCGTCTGGCTATTGTTGTTGATATCATTTAATTCAGTAGATCATTTGTGATATGTTTTAGTGAGATCGAGAAATGGATTTGAAGCTACTAATCATAAACTTAATCAATATTATTTTATATTTAATCTCAATATGAAACATGATTCTGTCAAATCGAAGTAATTTTAAGGAGGATAATGATCTTGATGATTTTCTAAAAATTCATAGCAAAAAAAAATGTAACAAGAAAAATTTTAAGCTTTTTTATCTTTTTATTTCGGAAAATGGTAACATCCTAACGAAAATAAAAAAATCTCTTTACTACGTCAATTTTGTTGTTATCTACTATAGGAAAAATATACATTTACAACTAGAGATTTACAATGCTTCGCTAAACATCGTAGAAAGTCATATGTTTTACAAATGGTTTCAAAGGAAGAGTTGTTGTATATAATGATTGCCAACCCTTGGGAAACAAGGGGTTGCACTAAAAAAACAAACGACAACTCCTTAAGCAAAACAGTTGTGACGACATTTAGCTATAACAACTCTGTTCCATAAAGGTAGTGACTAAGCCTATCACAATTCTCACAAGAGTTGTTGAAGAACACAAAAATATGATGATGAAAAATAGTGTTAGAGGGGAGATTTGAACATGAACCTACTGCATGGAAGTCTAGCTCATCAACCATCCTTACAGTTCACAAGTTTTGATTTTTTTTTTAATAAAAACGTATAACAACATTTATAAGTGTTGTTGAAGTAAAAATATAAAATGTTGGAAAAAATGAGGTTAGAGGGGAGATTCGAACATGAATCTACTGCATGGAAGTCTAGCTCATCAACCATCCTTACCGTTCACAAGTTTTGGCTCTTTTTTTTTAATACATCCCTTTCTACAACTCTTAAGAAAAGTCGTCGTAAGGATACGAAAAATTTTTCTCACTTCTGCAGAATTTTTCTTACTTCTGCAAAAAAATTCTCACTTCAGCAAAAAAAATATTTTGTTATCCGGTTCTGCAAAAAATTTCTCACTTCTGCAAAAAAAAAAAAAATTAAAAAAAGGGTTAAATCACGAACTTAGGGTTATTGAGATTGGGTAGAAATATCCGAAAACTTTTCCAGGACCAAATTCGTGAATCCGAAAGTTCGAAGTTATTGAGAATATTCTTATGGAATCTTACTAGTAAATGATATGATTCATCGTTTTTGCGAACTTTCGGACTTATATAGTAGTCCGTTCCTGACCAGGTTTCGAACTTACAGATCATAGAATAAAAGGAAAATTCTAGACACTTCACTAGATATCGTTATTCGGTGATCCATACCAATTCAGAAGCAAGAAAGACTCCTCTTTAGTAAAAAAAAAGTAACTGATTAAATTTTTGTGTGCAAATAATCCAAATAAATTTACAAAATTGATAAGTGCATGACTTATAGAGCTTTAGTGTCAATTCAGTATGCTTCAGTGTTGTACTAGTCTTGTTTTCTTTTATTTGTGTTGGTTAGGTTGAATAATCTAAAGAAGTGCTAGAATCGAAAAATGATTGATCTAGTAAAAGATAAATGAATCAAAATCCAAGTGAAAAATAATTAAATCTGTAAATTCTGCCTTCTATTTGGTTAAGAATTATAGTAGGAAACCAAAGGAAAAAGAATGAGGTCATTCGGAGTTCAAATGAAGTAGTTATGATCAAAATACTAGACACTTCTCTAGATATCATTATCCAGTGGTCCATACCAATTCGGAAGCAGAAAGGACTCCCTTTCAGTAGAAAAGTAACTGTTTAAATGTATGATACCAAATAATATCTTTAATCAGAAAAGAGTCCATTTCAGTAGAAAAGTAACTGTTTATATATTTCAGTTCAAATAATGTCTTTAATATTATGAAATATCTGACAGAAATTGTATTTATACGTACCTTCAAAGGAAAATTCTAGACACTTCACTAGATACTGTTATCCAGTGATCCATACCAATTCATAAGCAGAAAAGAGTCCCTTTCAGTAGAAAAGTAACTGTTTATA
This sequence comes from Papaver somniferum, assembly GCF_003573695.1. NCBI lineage: Eukaryota > Viridiplantae > Streptophyta > Magnoliopsida > Ranunculales > Papaveraceae > Papaver > Papaver somniferum. The sequence goes on along the minus strand of NC_039368.1, from coordinate 125,445,172 downwards.
CGTTTAAGTTCAAATAATGTCTTTAATATTCTGAAATATCTGACGAAAATTGTATTTATACGTACCTTCAAAGGAAAATGATAGACACTTCACTAGATATTGTTATCCAGTGATCCATACCAATTCGGAAGCAGAAAAGAGTCCTTTCAGTAGAAAAGTAACTGTTTATATGTTTCATTCCAAATAATGTCTTTAATATTGTGAAATATCTGACGGAAGTTGTATTTATACGTACCTTATATGGAAAATTCTAGACACTTCACTATATATCGTTATCCAGTCATCCATACCAATTCAGTAGCAGAAAAGACTCCTTTTCAGTAGAAAAGTAAATCTTTATATGTTTAAGTGAAAATAATATCTTTAATATGGTGAAATATCCGACGGAAGTTGTATTTATACGTACCTTCAAAGGAAAATTCTAGACATTTCACTAGATATCGTTATTCGGTGATCCATACCAATTCAGAAGCAAGAAAGACTCCTCTTTAGTAAAAAAAAAAGTAACTGATTAAATGTTTGTGTGCAAATAATCCTAATAAATTTACAAAATTGATAAGTGCATGACTTATAGAGCTTTAGTGTCAATTCAGTATGCTTCAGTGTTGTACTAGTCTTGTTTTCTTTTATTTGTGTTGGTTAGGTTGAATAATCTAAATAAGTGATAGAATCGAAAAATGATTGATCTAGTAAAAGATAAATGAATCAAAATCCAAATGAAAAATAATTAAATCTGTAAATTCTGCCTTCTATTTGGTTAATAATTAGAGTAGGAAACCAAAGGAAAAAGAATGAGGTCATTCGGAGTTCAAATGAAGTACTTATGATCAAAATACTAGACACTTCTCTAGATATCATTATCTAGTGGTCCATACCAATTCGGAAGCAGAAAAGACTCCCTTTCGGTAGAAAAGTAACTGTTTAAATGTTTGATATCAAATAATATCTTTAATCAGAAAAGAGTCCATTTCAGTAGAAAAGTAACTGTTTATATATTTCAGTTCAAATAATGTCTTTAATATTATGAAATATCTGACGGAAATTGTATTTATACGTACCTTCAAAGTAAAATTCTAGACACTTCACTAGATACTGTTATCCAGTGATCCATACCAATTCGGAAGCAGAAAAGAGTCCCTTTCAGTAGAAAAGTAATTGTTTATACGTTTAAGTTCAAATAATGTCTTTAATATTCTGAAATATATGACGCAAATTGTATTTATACGTACCTTCAAAGGAAAATGATAGACACTTCACTAGATATTGTTATCCAGTGATCCATACCAATTCGGAAGCACAAAAGAGTCCTTTCAGTAGAAAAGTAACTGTTTATATGTTTCATTTCAAATAATGTCTTTAATATTGTGAAATATCTGACGGAAGTTGTATTTATACGTACCTTATATGGAAAATTCTAGACACTTCACTATATATCGTTATCCAGTCATCCATACCAATTCAGAAGCAGAAAAGACTCTTTCAGTAGAAAAGTAAATCTTTATATGTTTAAGTGCAAATAATATCTTTAATATGGTGAAATATCCGACGGAAGTTGTATTTATACGTACCTTCAAAGGAAAATTCTAGACACTTCACTAGATATCGTTATTCGGTGATCCATACCAATTCAGAAGCAAGAAAGACTCCTCTTTAGTAAAAAAAAAAGTAACTGATTAAATGTTTGTGTGAAAATAATCCTAATAAATTTACAAAATTGATAAGTGCATGACTGTTATCTAGAGAAGTGTCTAGAGAAGTGCTTTAATCAAATAATATCTTTAATCAGAAAATGTTTGTGTGCAAATAATCCTAATAATATCTTTAATTCTGCCTTCTATACTGTTATCCAGTGATCCATACCAATTCGGAAGCAGAAAAGAGTCCTTTTCAGTAGAAAAGTAACTGTTTATACGTTTAAGTTCAAATAATGTCTTTAATATTCTGAAATATATGACGCAAATTGTATTTATACGTACCTTCAAAGGAAAATGATAGACACTTCACTAGATATTGTTATCCAGTGATCCATACCAATTCGGAAGCAGAAAAGAGTCCTTTCAGTAGAAAAGTAACTGTTTATATGTTTCATTTCAAATAATGTCTTTAATATTGTGAAATATCTGACGGAAGTTGTATTTATACGTACCTTATATGGAAAATTCTAGACACTTCACTATATATCGTTATCCAGTCATCCATACCAATTCAGAAGCAGAAAAGACTCCTTTTCAGTAGAAAAGTAAATCTTTATATGTTTAAGTGAAAATAATATCTTTAATATGGTGAAATATCCGACGGAAGTTGTATTTATACGTACCTTCAAAGGAAAATTCTAGACATTTCACTAGATATCGTTATTCGGTGATCCATACCAATTCAGAAGCAAGAAAGACTCCTCTTTAGTAAAAAAAAAAAAGTAACTGATTAAATGTTTGTGTGCAAATAATCCTAATAAATTTACAAAATTGATAAGTGCATGACTTATAGAGCTTTAGTGTCAATTCAGTATGCTTCAGTGTTGTACTAGTCTTGTTTTCTTTTATTTGTGTTGGTTAGGTTGAATAATCTAAATAAGTGCTAGAATCGAAAAATGATTGATCTAGTAAAAGATAAATGAATCAAAATCCAAATGAAAAATAATTAAATCTGTAAATTCTGCCTTCTATTTGGTTAATAATTAGAGTAGGAAACCAAAGGAAAAATAATGAGGTCATTCGGAGTTCAAATGAAGTAGTTATGATCAAAATACTAGACACTTCTCTAGATATCATTATCTAGTGGTCCATACCAATTCGGAAGCAGAAAAGACTCCCTTTCAGTAGAAAAGTAACTGTTTAAATGTTTGATATCAAATAATATCTTTAATCAGAAAAGAGTCCATTTCAGTAGAAAAGTAACTGTTTATATATTTCAGTTCAAATAATGTCTTTAATATTATGAAATATCTGACAGAAATTGTATTTATACGTACCTTCAAAGGAAAATTCTAGACACTTCACTAGATACTGTTATCCAGTGATCCATACCAATTCGGAAGCAGAAAAGAGTCCCTTTCAGTAGAAAAGTAATTGTTTATACGTTTAAGTTCAAATAATGTCTTTAATATTCTGAAATATCTGACGCAAATTATATTTATACGTACCTTCAAAGGAAAATGATAGACACTTCACTAGATATTGTTATCCAGTGATCCATACCAATTCGGAAGCAGAAAAGAGTCCTTTCAGTAGAAAAGTAACTGTTTATATGTTTCATTTCAAATAATGTCTTTAATATTGTGAAATATCTGACGGAAGTTGTATTTATACGTATCTTATATGGAAAATTCTAGACACTTCACTATATATCGTTATCCAGTCATCCATACCAATTCAGAAGCAGAAAAGACTCCTTTTCAGTAGAAAAGTAAATCTTTATATGTTTAAGTGAAAATAATATCTTTAATATGGTGAAATATCCGACGGAAGTTGTATTTATACGTACCTTCAAAGGAAAATTCTAGACATTTCACTAGATATCGTTATTCGGTGATCCATACCAATTCAGAAGCAAGAAAGACTCCTCTTTAGTAAAAAAAAAAGTAACTGATTAAATGTTTGTGTGCAAATAATCCTAATAAATTTACAAAATTGATAAGTGCATGACTTATAGAGCTTTAGTGTCAATTCAGTATGCTTCAGTGTTGTACTAGTCTTGTTTTCTTTTATTTGTGTTGGTTAGGTTGAATAATCTAAATAAGTGCTAGAATCGAAAAATGATTGATCTAGTAAAAGATAAATGAATCAAAATCCAAATGAAAAATAATTAAATCTGTAAATTCTGCCTTCTATTTGGTTAATAATTAGAGTAGGAAACCAAAGGAAAAAGAATGAGGTCATTCGGAGTTCAAATGAAGTAGTTATGATCAAAATACTAGACACTTCTCTAGATATCATTATCTAGTGGTCCATACCAATTCGGAAGCAGAAAAGAGTCCCTTTCAGTAGAAAAGTAACTTTTTATACGTTTAAGTTCAAATAATGTCTTTAATATTCTGAAATATCTGACGAAAATTGTATTTATACGTACCTTCAAAGGAAAATGATAGACACTTCACTAGATATTGTTATCCAGTGATCCATACCAATTCGGAAGCAGAAAAGAGTCCTTTCAGTAGAAAAGTAACTGTTTATATGTTTCATTTCAAATAATGTCTTTAATATTGTGAAATATCTGACGGAAGTTGTATTTATACGTACCTTATATGGAAAATTCTAGACACTTCACTATATATCGTTATCCAGTCATCCATACCAATTCAGTAGCAGAAAAGACTCCTTTTCAGTAGAAAAGTAAATCTTTATATGTTTAAGTGAAAATAATATCTTTAATATGGTGAAATATCCGACGGAAGTTGTATTTATACGTACCTTCAAAGGAAAATTCTAGACATTTCACTAGATATCGTTATTCGGTGATCCATACCAATTCAGAAGCAAGAAAGACTCCTCTTTAGTAAAAAAAAAAGTAACTGATTAAATGTTTGTGTGCAAATAATCCTAATAAATTTACAAAATTGATAAGTGCATGACTTATAGAGCTTTAGTGTCAATTCAGTATGCTTCAGTGTTGTACTAGTCTTGTTTTCTTTTATTTGTGTTGGTTAGGTTGAATAATCTAAATAAGTGCTAGAATCGAAAAATGATTGATCTAGTAAAAGATAAATGAATCAAAATCCAAATGAAAAATAATTAAATCTGTAAATTCTGCCTTCTATTTGGCTAATAATTAGAGTAGGAAACCAAAGGAAAAAGAATGAGGTCATTCGGAGTTCAAATGAAGTAGTTATGATCAAAATACTAGACACTTCTCTAGATATCATTATCTAGTGGTCCATACCAATTCGGAAGCAGAAAAGACTCCCTTTCGGTAGAAAAGTAACTGTTTAAATGTTTGATATCAAATAATATCTTTAATCAGAAAAGAGTCCATTTCAATAGAAAAGTAACTGTTTATATATTTCAGTTCAAATAATGTCTTTAATATTATGAAATATCTGACGGAAATTGTATTTATATGTACCTTCAAAGGAAAATTCTAGACACTTCACTAGATATCGTTATTCGGTGATCCATACCAATTCAGAAGCAAGAAAGACTCCTCTTTAGTAAAAAAAAAGTAACTGATTAAATGTTTGTGTGCAAATAATCCTAATAAATTTACAAAATTGATAAGTGCATGACTGTTATCTAGAGAAGTGTCTAGAGAAGTGCTTTAATCAAATAATATCTTTAATCAGAAAATGTTTGTGTGCAAATAATCCTAATAATATCTTTAATTCTGCCTTCTATACTGTTATCCAGTGATCCATACCAATTCGGAAGCAGAAAAGAGTCCCTTTCAGTAGAAAAGTAACTGTTTATACGTTTAAGTTCAAATAATGTCTTTAATATTCTGAAATATCTGACGCAAATTGTATTTATACGTACCTTCAAAGGAAAATGATAGACACTTCACTAGATACTGTTATCCAGTGATCCATACCAATTCGAAAGCAGAAAAGAGTCCCTTTCAAATAATGTCTTTAATATTCTGAAATATCTGACGCAAATTGTATTTATACGTACCTTCAAAGGAAAATGCTAGACACTTCACTAGATACTGTTATCCAGTGATCCATACCAATTCGGAAGCATAAAAGAGTCCCTTTCAGTAGAAAAGTAACTGTTTATATGTTTCAGTTCAAATAATGTCTTTAATATTGTGAAATATATGACGGAAATTGTATTTATACGTACCTTCCAAGGAAAATTCTAGACACTTCACTAGATATTGTTTTATCCAGTGATCCATACCAATTCGGAAGCAGAAAAGAGTCCCTTTCAGTAGAAAAGTAAATGTTTATACGTTTAAGTTCAAATAATGTCTTTAATATTCTGAAATATCTGACGCAAATTGTATTTTTACGTACCTTCAAAGGGAAATGCTAGACACTTCGATAGATATTGTTATCAGTGATCCATACCAATTCGGAAGCAGAAAAGACTCCTTTTCAGTAGAAAAGTAAATCTTTATATGTTTAAGTGCAAATAATATCTTTAATATGGTGAAATATCCGACGGAAGTTGTATTTATACGTACCTTCAAAGGAAAATTCTAGACACTTCACTAGATATCGTTATTCGGTGATCCATACCAATTCAGAAGCAAGAAAGACTCCTCTTTAGTAAAAAAAAGTAACTGATTAAATGTTTGTGTGCAAATAATCCTAATAAATTTACAAAATTTATAAGTGCATGACTTATAGAGCTTTAGTGTCAATTCAGTATGCTTCAGTGTTGTACTAGTCTTGTTTTCTTTTATTTGTGTTGGTTAGGTTGAATAATCTAAAGAAGTGCTAGAATCGAAAAATGATTGATCTAGTAAAAGATAAATGAATCAAAATCCAAGTGAAAAATAATTAAATCTGTAAATTCTGCCTTCTATTTGGTTAAGAATTAGAGTAGGAAACCAAAGAAAAAAGAATGAGGTCATTCGGAGTTCAAATGAAGTAGTTATGATCAAAATACTAGACACTTCTCTAGATATCATTATCCAGTGGTCCATACCAATTCGGAAGCAGAAAAGACTCTCGTTCAGTAGAAAAGTAACTGTTTAAATGTTTGATATAAAATAATATCTTTAGTCAGAAAAGAGTCCATTTCAGTAGAAAAGTAACTGTTTATATGTTTCAGTTCAAATAATGTCTTTAATATTGTGAAATATCTGACGGAAATTGTATTTATACGTACCTTCCAAGGAAAATTCTAGACACTTCACTAGATATTGTTTTATCCAGTGATCCATACCAATTCGGAAGCAGAAAAGAGTCCCTTTCAGTAGAAAAGTAACTGTTTATACGTCTAAGTTCAAATAATGTCTTTAATATTTTGAAATATCTGACGCAAATTGTATTTTTACGTACCTTATAAGTAAAATTGTAGACACTTTACTAGATATCGTTATCCAGTCATCCATACCAATTCAGAAGCAGAAAAGAGTCCTTTTCAGTAGAAAAGTAAATGTTTATATGTTTAAGTGCAAATAATATCTTTAATATGGTGAAATATCCGACGGAAGTTGTATTTATACGTACCTTCAAAGGAAAATTCTAGACACTTCACTAGATATCGTTATTCGGTGATCCATACCAATTCAGAAGCAAGAAAGACTCCTCTTTAGTAAAAAAAAAGTAACTGATTAAATGTTTGTGTGCAAATAATCCTAATAAATTTACAAAATTGATAAGTGCATGACTTATAGAGCTTTAGTGTCAATTCAGTATGCTTCAGTGTTGTACTAGTCTTGTTTTCTTTTATTTGTGTTGGTTAGGTTGAATAATCTAAATAAGTGCTAGAATCGAAAAATGATTGATCTAGTAAAAGATAAATGAATCAAAATCCAAATGAAAAATAATTAAATCTGTAAATTCTGCCTTCTATTTGGTTAATAATTAGAGTAGGAAACCAAAGGAAAAAGAATGAGGTCATTCGGAGTTCAAATGAAGTAGTTATGATCAAAATACTAGACACTTCACTAGATACTGTTATCCAGTGATCCATACCAATTCATAAGCAGAAAAGAGTCCCTTTCAGTAGAAAAGTAACTGTTTATACGTTTAAGTTCAAATAATGTCTTTAATATTCTGAAATATCTGACGAAAATTGTATTTATACGTACCTTCAAAGGAAAATGATAGACACTTCACTAGATATTGTTATCCAGTGATCCATACCAATTCGGAAGCAGAAAAGAGTCCTTTCAGTAGAAAAGTAACTGTTTATATGTTTCATTCCAAATAATGTCTTTAATATTGTGAAATATCTGACGGAAGTTGTATTTATACGTACCTTATATGGAAAATTCTAGACACTTCACTATATATCGTTATCCAGTCATCCATACCAATTCAGTAGCAGAAAAGACTCCTTTTCAGTAGAAAAGTAAATCTTTATATGTTTAAGTGAAAATAATATCTTTAATATGGTGAAATATCCGACGGAAGTTGTATTTATACGTACCTTCAAAGGAAAATTCTAGACATTTCACTAGATATCGTTATTCGGTGATCCATACCAATTCAGAAGCAAGAAAGACTCCTCTTTAGTAAAAAAAAAAGTAACTGATTAAATGTTTGTGTGCAAATAATCCTAATAAATTTACAAAATTGATAAGTGCATGACTTATAGAGCTTTAGTGTCAATTCAGTATGCTTCAGTGTTGTACTAGTCTTGTTTTCTTTTATTTGTGTTGGTTAGGTTGAATAATCTAAATAAGTGATAGAATCGAAAAATGATTGATCTAGTAAAAGATAAATGAATCAAAATCCAAATGAAAAATAATTAAATCTGTAAATTCTGCCTTCTATTTGGTTAATAATTAGAGTAGGAAACCAAAGGAAAAAGAATGAGGTCATTCGGAGTTCAAATGAAGTACTTATGATCAAAATACTAGACACTTCTCTAGATATCATTATCTAGTGGTCCATACCAATTCGGAAGCAGAAAAGACTCCCTTTCGGTAGAAAAGTAACTGTTTAAATGTTTGATATCAAATAATATCTTTAATCAGAAAAGAGTCCATTTCAGTAGAAAAGTAACTGTTTATATATTTCAGTTCAAATAATGTCTTTAATATTATGAAATATCTGACGGAAATTGTATTTATACGTACCTTCAAAGTAAAATTCTAGACACTTCACTAGATACTGTTATCCAGTGATCCATACCAATTCGGAAGCAGAAAAGAGTCCCTTTCAGTAGAAAAGTAATTGTTTATACGTTTAAGTTCAAATAATGTCTTTAATATTCTGAAATATATGACGCAAATTGTATTTATACGTACCTTCAAAGGAAAATGATAGACACTTCACTAGATATTGTTATCCAGTGATCCATACCAATTCGGAAGCACAAAAGAGTCCTTTCAGTAGAAAAGTAACTGTTTATATGTTTCATTTCAAATAATGTCTTTAATATTGTGAAATATCTGACGGAAGTTGTATTTATACGTACCTTATATGGAAAATTCTAGACACTTCACTATATATCGTTATCCAGTCATCCATACCAATTCAGAAGCAGAAAAGACTCTTTCAGTAGAAAAGTAAATCTTTATATGTTTAAGTGCAAATAATATCTTTAATATGGTGAAATATCCGACGGAAGTTGTATTTATACGTACCTTCAAAGGAAAATTCTAGACACTTCACTAGATATCGTTATTCGGTGATCCATACCAATTCAGAAGCAAGAAAGACTCCTCTTTAGTAAAAAAAAAGTAACCGATTAAATGTTTGTGTGAAAATAATCCTAATAAATTTACAAAATTGATAAGTGCATGACTTATAGAGCTTTAGTGTCAATTCAGTATGCTTCAGTGTTGTACTAGTCTTGTTTTCTTTTATTTGTGTTGGTTAGGTTGAATAATCTAAAGAAGTGCTAGAATCGAAAAATGATTGATCTAGTAAAAGATAAATGAATCAAAATCCAAATGAAAAATAATTAAATCTGTAAATTCTGCCTTCTATTTGGTTAATAATTAGAGTAGGAAACCAAAGGAAAAAGAATAAGGTCATTCGGAGTTCAAATGAAGTAGTTATGATCAAAATACTAGACACTTCTCTAGATATCATTATCTAGTGGTCCATACCAATTCGGAAGCAGAAAAGACTCCCTTTCAGTAGAAAAGTAACTGTTTAAATGTTTGATATCAAATAATATCTTTAATCAGAAAAGAGTCCATTTCAGTAGAAAAGTAACTGTTTATATATTTCAGTTCAAATAATGTCTTTAATATTATGAAATATCTGACAGAAATTGTATTTATACGTACCTTCAAAGGAAAATTCTAGACACTTCACTAGATACTGTTATCCAGTGATCCATACCAATTCGGAAGCAGAAAAGAGTCCCTTTCAGTAGAAAAGTAACTGTTTATACGTTTAAGTTCAAATAATGTCTTTAATATTCTGAAATATATGACGCAAATTGTATTTATACGTACCTTCAAAGGAAAATGATAGACACTTCACTAGATATTGTTATCCAGTGATCCATACCAATTCGGAAGCAGAAAAGAGTCCTTTCAGTAGAAAAGTAACTGTTTATATGTTTCATTTCAAATAATGTCTTTAATATTGTGAAATATCTGACGGAAGTTGTATTTATACGTACCTTATATGGAAAATTCTAGACACTTCACTATATATCGTTATCCAGTCATCCATACCAATTCAGAAGCAGAAAAGACTCTTTCAGCAGAAAAGTAAATCTTTATATGTTTAAGTGCAAATAATATCTTTAATATGGTGAAATATCCGACGGAAGTTGTATTTATACGTACCTTCAAAGGAAAATTCTAGACACTTCACTAGATATCGTTATTCGGTGATCCATACCAATTCAGAAGCAAGAAAGACTCCTCTTTAGTAAAAAAAAAAGTAACTGATTAAATGTTTGTGTGAAAATAATCCTAATAAATTTACAAAATTGATAAGTGCATGACTGTTATCTAGAGAAGTGTCTAGAGAAGTGCTTTAATCAAATAATATATTTAATCAGAAAATGTTTGTGTGCAAATAATCCTAATAATATCTTTAATTCTGCCTTCTATACTGTTATCCAGTGATCCATACCAATTCGGAAGCAGAAAAGAGTCCTTTTCAGTAGAAAAGTAACTGTTTATACGTTTAAGTTCAAATAATGTCTTTAATATTCTGAAATATATGACGCAAATTGTATTTATACGTACCTTCAAAGGAAAATGATAGACACTTCACTAGATATTGTTATCCAGTGATCCATACCAATTCGGAAGCAGAAAAGAGTCCTTTCAGTAGAAAAGTAACTGTTTATATGTTTCATTTCAAATAATGTCTTTAATATTGTGAAATATCTGACGGAAGTTGTATTTATACATACCTTATATGGAAAATTCTAGACACTTCACTATATATCGTTATCCAGTCATCCATACCAATTCAGAAGCAGAAAAGACTCTTTCAGTAGAAAAGTAAATCTTTATATGTTTAAGTGCAAATAATATCTTTAATATGGTGAAATATCCGACGGAAGTTGTATTTATACGTACCTTCAAAGGAAAATTCTAGACACTTCACTAGATATCGTTATTCGGTGATCCATACCAATTCAGAAGCAAGAAAGACTCCTCTTTAGTAAAAAAAAAAGTAACTGATTAAATGTTTGTGTGAAAATAATCCTAATAAATTTACAAAATTGATAAGTGCATGACTGTTATCTAGAGAAGTGTCTAGAGAAGTGCTTTAATCAAATAATATCTTTAATCAGAAAATGTTTGTGTGCAAATAATCCTAATAATATCTTTAATTCTGCCTTCTATACTGTTATCCAGTGATCCATACCAATTCGGAAGCAGAAAAGAGTCCCTTTCAGTAGAAAAGTAACTGCTTATACGTTTAAGTTCAAATAATGTCTTTAATATTCTGAAATATCTGACGCAAATTGTATTTATACGTACCTTCAAAGGAAAATGATAGACACTTCACTAGATACTGTTATCCAGTGATCCATACCAATTCAGAAGCAAGAAAGACTCCTCTTTAGTAAAAAAAAAAAGTAACTGATTAAATGTTTGTGTGCAAATAATCCTAATAAATTTACAAAATTGATAAGTGCATGACTTATAGAGCTTTAGTGTCAATTCAGTATGCTTCAGTGTTGTACTAGTCTTGTTTTCTTTTATTTGTGTTGGTTAGGTTGAATAATCTAAATAAGTGCTAGAATCGAAAAATGATTGATCTAGTAAAAGATAAATGAATCAAAATCCAAATGAAAAATAATTAAATCTGTAAATTCTGCCTTCTATTTGGTTAATAATTAGAGTAGGAAACCAAAGGAAAAAGAATGAGGTCATTCGGAGTTCAAATGAAGTAGTTATGATCAAAATACTAGACACTTCTCTAGATATCATTATCTAGTGGTCCATACCAATTCGGAAGCAGAAAAGACTCCCTTTCGGTAGAAAAGTAACTGTTTAAATGTTTGATATCAAATAATATCTTTAATCAGAAAAGAGTCCATTTCAATAGAAAAGTAACTGTTTATATATTTCAGTTCAAATAATGTCTTTAATATTATGAAATATCTGACGGAAATTGTATTTATACGTACCTTCAAAGGAAAATTCTAGACACTTCACTAGATACTGTTATCCAGTGATCCATACCAATTCGGAAGCAGAAAAGAGTCCCTTTCAGTAGAAAAGTAACTGTTTATACGTTTAAGTTCAAATAATGTCTTTAATATTCTAAAATATCTGACGCAAATTGTATTTATACGTACCTTATAATTAAAATTCTAGACACTTCACTAGATATCGTTATCCAGTCATCCATACCAATTCATAAGCAGAAAAGAGTCCTTTTCAGTAGAAAAGTAAATGTTTATATGTTTAAGTGCAAATAATATCTTTAATATGGTGAAATATTCGACGGAAGTTGTATTTATACGTACCTTCAAAAGAAAATTCTAGACATTTCACTAGATATCGTTATTCGGTGATCCATACCAATTCAGAAGCAAGAAAGACTCCTCTTTAGTAAAAAAAAAGTAACTGATTAAATGTTTGTGTGCAAATAATCCTAATAAATTTACAAAATTTATAAGTGCATGACTTATAGAGCTTTAGTGTCAATTCAGTATGCTTCAGTGTTGTACTAGTCTTGTTTTCTTTTATTTGTGTTGGTTAGGTTGAATAATCTAAAGAAGTGCTAGAATCGAAAAATGATTGATCTAGTAAAAGATAAATGAATCAAAATCCAAGTGAAAAATAATTAAATCTGTAAATTCTGCCTTCTATTTGGTTAAGAATTAGAGTAGGAAACCAAAGAAAAAAGAATGAGGTCATTCGGAGTTCAAATGAAGTAGTTATGATCAAAATACTAGACACTTCTCTAGATATCATTATCCAGTGGTCCATACCAATTCGGAAGCAGAAAAGACTCTCGTTCAGTAGAAAAGTAACTGTTTAAATGTTTGATATAAAATAATATCTTTAGTCAGAAAAGAGTCCATTTCGTAGAAAAGTAACTGTTTATATGTTTCAGTTCAAATAATGTCTTTAATATTGTGAAATATCTGACGGAAATTGTATTTATACGTACCTTCCAAGGAAAATTCTAGACACTTCACTAGATATTGTTTTATCCAGTGATCCATACCAATTCGGAAGCAGAAAAGAGTCCCTTTCAGTAGAAAAGTAACTGTTTATACGTCTAAGTTCAAATAATGTCTTTAATATTTTGAAATATCTGACGCAAATTGTATTTTTACGTACCTTATAAGTAAAATTGTAGACACTTTACTAGATATCGTTATCCAGTCATCCATACCAATTCAGAAGCAGAAAAGAGTCCTTTTCAGTAGAAAAGTAAATGTTTATATGTTTAAGTGCAAATAATATCTTTAATATGGTGAAATATCCGACGGAAGTTGTATTTATACGTACCTTCAAAGGAAAATTCTAGACACTTCACTAGATATCGTTATTCGGTGATCCATACCAATTCAGAAGCAAGAAAGACTCCTCTTTAGTAAAAAAAAAGTAACTGATTAAATGTTTGTGTGCAAATAATCCTAATAAATTTACAAAATTGATAAGTGCATGACTTATAGAGCTTTAGTGTCAATTCAGTATGCTTCAGTGTTGTACTAGTCTTGTTTTCTTTTATTTGTGTTGGTTAGGTTGAATAATCTAAAGAAGTGCTAGAATCGAAAAATGATTGATCTAGTAAAAGATAAATGAATCAAAATCCAAGTGAAAAATAATTAAATCTGTAAATTCTGCCTTCTATTTGGTTAAGAATTATAGTAGGAAACCAAAGGAAAAAGAATGAGGTCATTCGGAGTTCAAATGAAGTAGTTATGATCAAAATACTAGACACTTCTCTAGATATCATTATCTAGTGGTCCATACCAATTCGGAAGCAGAAAAGACTCCCTTTCTGTAGAAAAGTAACTGTTTAAATGTTTGATATCAAATAATATCTTTAATCAGAAAAGAGTCCATTTCAGTAGAAAAGTAACAGTTTATATATTTCAGTTCAAATAATGTCTTTAATATTATGAAATATCTGACAGAAATTGTATTTATACGTACCTTCAAAGGAAAATTCTAGACACTTCACTAGATACCGCTATCCAGTGATCCATACCAATTCGGAAGCAGAAAAGAGTCCCTTTCAGTAGAAAAGTAATTGTTTATACGTTTAAGTTCAAATAATGTCTTTAATATTCTGAAATATCTGACGCAAATTATATTTATACGTACCTTCAAAGGAAAATGATAGACACTTCACTAGATATTGTTATCCAGTGATCCATACCAATTCGGAAGCAGAAAAGAGTCCTTTCAGTAGAAAAGTAACTGTTTATATGTTTCATTTCAAATAATGTCTTTAATATTGTGAAATATCTGACGGAAGTTGTATTTATACGTACCTTATATGGAAAATTCTAGACACTTCACTATATATCGTTATCCAGTCATCCATACCAATTCAGAAGCAGAAAAGACTCCTTTTCAGTAGAAAAGTAAATCTTTATATGTTTAAGTGAAAATAATATCTTTAATATGGTGAAATATCCGACGGAAGTTGTATTTATACGTACCTTCAAAGGAAAATTCTAGACATTTCACTAGATATCGTTATTCGGTGATCCATACCAATTCAGAAGCAAGAAAGACTCCTCTTTAGTAAAAAAAAAGTAACTGATTAAATGTTTGTGTGCAAATAATCCTAATAAATTTACAAAATTGATAAGTGCATGACTTATAGAGCTTTAGTGTCAATTCAGTATGCTTCAGTGTTGTACTAGTCTTGTTTTCTTTTATTTGTGTTGGTTAGGTTGAATAATCTAAATAAGTGCTAGAATCAAAAAATGATTGATCTAGTAAAAGATAAATGAATCAAAATCCAAATGAAAAATAATTAAATCTGTAAATTCTGCCTTCTATTTGGTTAATAATTAGAGTAGGGAACCAAAGGAAAAAGAATGAGGTCATTCGGAGTTCAAATGAAGTAGTTATGATCAAAATACTAGACACTTCTCTAGATATCATTATCTAGTGGTCCATACCAATTCGGAAGCAGAAAAGACTCCCTTTCGGTAGAAAAGTAACTGTTTAAATGTTTGATATCAAATGATATCTTTAATCAGAAAAGAGTCCATTTCAGTAGAAAAGTAACTGTTTATATATTTCAGTTCAAATAATGTCTTTAATATTATGAAATATCTGACAGAAATTGTATTTATACGTACCTTCAAAGGAAAATTCTAGACACTTCACTAGATACTGTTATCCAGTGATCCATACCAATTCGGAAGCAGAAAAGAGTCCCTTTCAGTAGAAAAGTAATTGTTTATACGTTTAAGTTCAAATAATGTCTTTAATATTCTGAAATATCTGACGCAAATTATATTTATACGTACCTTCAAAGGAAAATGATAGACACTTCACTAGATATTGTTATCCAGTGATCCATACCAATTCGGAAGCAGAAAAGAGTCCTTTCAGTAGAAAAGTAACTTTTTATATGTTTCATTTCAAATAATGTCTTTAATATTGTGAAATATCTGACGGAAGTTGTATTTATACGTACCTTATATGGAAAATTCTAGACACTTCACTATATATCGTTATCCAGTCATCCATACCAATTCAGAAGCAGAAAAGACTCCTTTTCAGTAGAAAAGTAAATCTTTATATGTTTAAGTGAAAATAATATCTTTAATATGGTGAAATATCCGACGGAAGTTGTATTTATACGTACCTTCAAAGGAAAATTCTAGACATTTCACTAGATATCGTTATTCGGTGATCCATACCAATTCAGAAGCAAGAAAGACTCCTCTTTAGTAAAAAAAAAAGTAACTGATTAAATGTTTGTGTGCAAATAATCCTAATAAATTTACAAAATTGATAAGTGCATGACTTATAGAGCTTTAGTGTCAATTCAGTATGCTTCAGTGTTGTACTAGTCTTGTTTTCTTTTATTTGTGTTGGTTAGGTTGAATAATCTAAATAAGTGCTAGAATCGAAAAATGATTGATCTAGTAAAAGATAAATGAATCAAAATCCAAATGAAAAATAATTAAATCTGTAAATTCTGCCTTCTATTTGGTTAATAATTAGAGTAGGAAACCAAAGGAAAAAGAATGAGGTCATTCGGAGTTCAAATGAAGTAGTTATGATCAAAATACTGGACACTTCTCTAGATATCATTATCTAGTGGTCCATACCAATTCGGAAGCAGAAAAGACTCCCTTTCTGTAGAAAAGTAACTGTTTAAATGTTTGATATCAAATAATATCTTTAATCAGAAAAGAGTCCATTTCATTAGAAAAGTAACTGTTTATATATTTCAGTTCAAATAATGTCTTTAATATTATGAAATATCTGACAGAAATTGTATTTATACGTACCTTCAAAGGAAAATTCTAGACACTTCACTAGATACTGTTATCCAGTGATCCATACCAATTCGGAAGCAGAAAAGAGTCCCTTTCAGTAGAAAAGTAATTGTTTATACGTTTAAGTTCAAATAATGTCTTTAATATTCTGAAATATCTGACGCAAATTATATTTATACGTACCTTCAAAGGAAAATGATAGACACTTCACTAGATATTGTTATCCAGTGATCCATACCAATTCGGAAGCAGAAAAGAGTCCTTTCAGTAGAAAAGTAACTGTTTATATGTTTCATTTCAAATAATGTCTTTAATATTGTGAAATATCTGACGGAAGTTGTATTTATACGTATCTTATATGGAAAATTCTAGACACTTCACTATATATCGTTATCCAGTCATCCATACCAATTCAGAAGCAGAAAAGACTCCTTTTCAGTAGAAAAGTAAATCTTTATATGTTTAAGTGAAAATAATATCTTTAATATGGTGAAATATCCGACGGAAGTTGTATTTATACGTACCTTCAAAGGAAAATTCTAGACATTTCACTAGATATCGTTATTCGGTGATCCATACCAATTCAGAAGCAAGAAAGACTCCTCTTTAGTAAAAAAAAAAGTAACTGATTAAATGTTTGTGTGCAAATAATCCTAATAAATTTACAAAATTGATAAGTGCATGACTTATAGAGCTTTAGTGTCAATTCAGTATGCTTCAGTGTTGTACTAGTCTTGTTTTCTTTTATTTGTGTTGGTTAGGTTGAATAATCTAAATAAGTGCTAGAATCGAAAAATGATTGATCTAGTAAAAGATAAATGAATCAAAATCCAAATGAAAAATAATTAAATCTGTAAATTCTGCCTTCTATTTGGTTAATAATTAGAGTAGGAAACCAAAGGAAAAAGAATGAGGTCATTCGGAGTTCAAATGAAGTAGTTATGATCAAAATTCTAGACACTTCTCTAGATATCATTATCTAGTGGTCCATACCAATTCGGAAGCAGAAAAGACTCCCTTTCTGTAGAAAAGTAACTGTTTAAATGTTTGATATCAAATAATATCTTTAATCAGAAAAGAGTCCATTTCAGTAGAAAAGTAACTGTTTATATATTTCAGTTCAAATAATGTCTTTAATATTATGAAATATCTGACAGAAATTGTATTTATACGTACCTTCAAAGGAAAATTCTAGACACTTCACTAGATACTGTTATCCAGTGATCCATACCAATTCGGAAGCAGAAAAGAGTCCCTTTCAGTAGAAAAGTAATTGTTTATACGTTTAAGTTCAAATAATGTCTTTAATATTCTGAAATATCTGACGCAAATTATATTTATACGTACCTTCAAAGGAAAATGATAGACACTTCACTAGATATTGTTATCCAGTGATCCATACCAATTCGGAAGCAGAAAAGAGTCCTTTCAGTAGAAAAGTAACTGTTTATATGTTTCATTTAAAATAATGTCTTTAATATTGTGAAATATCTGACGGAAGTTGTATTTATACGTACCTTATATGGAAAATTCTAGACACTTCACTATATATCGTTATCCAGTCATCCATACCAATTCAGAAGCAGAAAAGACTCCTTTTCAGTAGAAAAGTAAATCTTTATATGTTTAAGTGAAAATAATATCTTTAATATGGTGAAATATCCGACGGAAGTTGTATTTATACGTGCCTTCAAAGGAAAATTCTAGACATTTCACTAGATATCGTTATTCGGTGATCCATACCAATTCAGAAGCAAGAAAGACTCCTCTTTAGTAAAAAAAAAGTAACTGATTAAATGTTTGTGTGCAAATAATCCTAATAAATTTACAAAATTGATAAGTGCATGACTTATAGAGATTTAGTGTCAATTCAGTATGCTTCAGTGTTGTACTAGTCTTGTTTTCTTTTATTTGTGTTGGTTAGGTTGAATAATCTAAATAAGTGCTAGAATCGAAAAATGATTGATCTAGTAAAAGATAAATGAATCAAAATCCAAATGAAAAATAATTAAATCTGTAAATTCTGCCTTCTATTTGGTTAATAATTAGAGTAGGAAACCAAAGGAAAAAGAATGAGGTCATTCGGAGTTCAAATGAAGTAGTTATGATCAAAATTCTAGACACTTCTCTAGATATCATTATCTAGTGGTCCATACCAATTCGGAAGCAGAAAAGACTCCCTTTCTGTAGAAAAGTAACTGTTTAAATGTTTGATATCAAATAATATCTTTAATCAGAAAAGAGTCCATTTCAGTAGAAAAGTAACTGTTTATATATTTCAGTTCAAATAATGTCTTTAATATTATGAAATATCTGACAGAAATTGTATTTATACGTACCTTCAAAGGAAAATTCTAGACACTTCACTAGATA